>NC_058413.1:49964279-50015950 GCF_002201575.2 Neomonachus schauinslandi
ATACTTATATATATATAATTATATATATATAAGTATATATGTATATATGTATATATATATAAAATGATTGGTTGAATGATCTCTGTCCCCCATCTCTACTAAATGATAAATTGCATTGTATCCTTAGCATAATACCTGGCACATGATAGGCACTCAATAAATGTTTAGTTAAATGATATAATGTATGGTGATTAACATAACAATAAAAATAAAAAAAATAAATGTTTAGTTAATAAATTTTTTTTTTAATGGCCTGTATCATTGCTAGCATATTTCCTCATCAGTCACATTGACTTATGCATAGTTTGGATTAAATGAATACATAAATCTCAAATTGTGACATAGGCACTCGATAACTTTTTATTGAAGAAATGAAATAAGTTGTCACAGAACTAGCATTGCAGTCATAATCACTATTAAACTACTATCTTTACTGCTATCTTTGTGATGAACACTATCTCAACTTTCAAATGTAATGCATTTTTTTAAATTATTATGTTAATCACCATACATTACATCATTAGTTTTTGATGTAGTGTTCCATGATTCATTGTTCGCATATAACACCCAGTGCTCCATTCAGTACCTGCCCTCTTTAATACCCATGACCAGGCTAACCCATCCCCCCACCCCCTCCCCTCTAGAACCCTCAGTTTGTTTCTCAGAGTCCATAGTCTCTCATGGTTCGTCTCCCCCTCCGATTTCCCCCGCTTCATTCTTCCCCTCCTGCTATCTTCTTCTTCTTCTTCTTTTTTTTTTAAACATATAATGTATTATTTGTTTCAGAGGTACAGGTCTGTGATTCATCAGTCTTAGACAATTCACAGCACTCACCATGGCACATACCCTCCCCAATGTCTATCACCCAGCCACCTCATCCCTCCCACCCCCCCACCACTCCAGCAACCCTCAGTTTGTTTCCTGAGATTAAGAATTCCTCATATCAGTGAGATCATATGATACATATCTTTCTCTGTTTGACTTATTTCGCTCAGCATAATACCCTCCAGTTCCATCCACGTCGTTGCAAATGGCAAGATTTCATTCCCTTTGATGGCTGCATAATATTCATTATATATATGTACCACATCTTCTTTATCCATTCATCTGCTGATGGACATCTTGGCTCTTTCCACAGTTTGGCTATTGTGGACATTGCTGCTATAAACATTAGGGTGCATGTACCCCTTCGGATTACTATATTTGTATCTTTGGGGTAAATACCCAGTAGTGCAATTGCTGGATCATATGGTAGCTCTATTTTCAACTTTTTGAGGAACCTCCATACTGTTTTCCAGAGTGGCTGCACCAGCTTGCATTCCCACCAACGGTGTAGGAGGGTTCCCCTTTCTCCGCATCCCCGCCAACATCTGTCATTTCCTGACTTGTTAATTTTAGCCATTCTGACTAGTGTGAGGTGATATCTCATTGAGGTTTTGATTTGGATTTCCCCGATGCCAAGCGGTGTTGAGCACTTTTTCATGTGTCTGTTGGCCATTTGGATGTCTTCTTTGGAAAAATGTCTGTTCACGTCTTCTGCCCATTTCTTCATTGGATCATGTGTTCTTTGGGTGTTGAGTTTAAGAAGTTCTTTATAGAGTTTGGATAGTAGCCCTTTATCTGATATGTCATTTGCAAATATCTTCTCCCATTCTGTCGGTTGTCTTTTGGTTTTGTTGACTGTTTCTTTTGCTGTGCAAAAGCTTTTTATCTTGGTGAAGTCCCAAGAGTTCATTTTTGCCCTTGCTTCCCTTGCCTTTGGCAATGTTTCTACAAAGAAGTTGCTGTGGCTGAGGTCGAAGAGGTTGCTGCCTGTGTTCTCCTTTAGGATTTTGATGGACTCCTGTCTCACATTGAGGTCTTTCAATCATTTGGAGTCTATTTTTGTGTGTGGTGTAAGGAAATGGTCCAGTTTCATTCTTCTGCATGTGGCTATCCAATTTTCCCAACACCATTTGTTGAAAAGACTGTCTTTTTTCCATTGGACATTCTTTCCTGCTTTGTCAAAGACTAGTTGACCATAGAGTTGAGGGTCCATTTCTGGGCTTTCTATTCTGTTCCATTGATCTATGTGTCTGTTTTTGTGCCAGTACCATACTGTCTTGATGATGACAGCTTTGTAATAGAGCTGGAAGTCTGGAATTGTGATGCCACCAGCTTTGCTTTTCTTTTTCAACATTCCTCTGGCTATGCGGGGTCTTTTCTGGTTCCATACAAATTTTAGGATTATTTGTTCCATTTCTTTGAAAAAAGTGGATGGTATTTTGATAGGGATTGCATTGAATGTGTAGATTGCTCTAGGTAGCATTGACATCTTCACAATATTTGTTCTTCCAATCCATGAGCTTGGAACATTTTTCCATTTCTTTGTGTCTTCCTCAATTTCTTTCATGAGTATTTTATAGTTTTTTGGGTACAGACTCTTTGCCTCTTTGGTTAGATTTATTCCTAGTTATCTTATGGTTTTGGGTGCAATTATAAATGGGATTGACTCCTTAATTTCTCTTTCTTCTGTCTTGTTGTTGGTGTATAGGAATGCCACTGATTTCTGTGCACTGATTTTATATCCTGCCACTTTACTGAATTTCTGTATGAGTTCTAGCATTTTTGGGGTGGAGTCTTTTGGGTTTTCCACATAAAGTATCATATCATCTGCAAACAGTGAGAGTTTGACTTCTTCTTTGCCAGTTCAGAAGCCTTTTATTTCTTTTTGTTGTCTGATTGCTGTGGCCAGGACTTCTAATACTATGTTGAATAGCAGTGGTGATAGTGGACATCCCTGCCGCGTTCCTGACCTTAGGGGGAAAGCTCTCAGTTTTTCCCCATTGAGAATGATATTTACTGTGGGTTTTTCATAGATGGCTTTTATGATATTGAGGTATGTACCCTCTGTCCCTATACTCTGAAGAGTTTTGATCAAGAAAGGATGCTGTACTTTGTCAAATGCTTTTTCTGCATCTATTGAGAGGATCATATGGTTCTTGTTCTTTCTTTTATTAATGGATTGTATCACATTGATTGATTTGCGGATGTTGAACCAACCTTGCAGCCCAGGGATAAATCCCACTTGGTCGTGGTGAATAATCCTTAAAATGGACTGTTGGATCCTATTGGCTAATATTTTGGTGAGAATTTTTGCATCCATGTTCATCAGGGATATTGGTCTGTAATTCTCCTTTTTGATGGGGTCTTTGTCTGGTTTGGGGATCAAGGTAATGGTGGCCTCATAAAATGAGTTTGGAAGTTTTCCTTCCATTTCTATTTTTTGGAACAGTTTCAGAAGAATAGATATTAATTCTTCTTGAAATGTTTGGTAGAATTCCCCGGGGAAGCCATCTGGCCCTGGGCTCTTGTTTGTTGGGAGATTTTTGATGACTGCTTCAATTTCCTTAGTGGTTATAGGTCTGTTCAGGTTTCCTATTTCTTCCTGGTTCAGTTTTGGTAGTTGATACATCTCTAGGAATGCATCCATTTCTTCCAGGTTATCTAATTTGCTAGCATATAGTCGCTTGTAATATGTTCTTATAATTGTTTATATTTCTTTGGTGTTGGTTGTGATCTCTCCTCTTTCATTCATAATTTTGTTGATTTGGGTCATTTCTCTTTTCTTTTTGATAAGTCTGGCCAGGGGTTTATCAATCTTCTTAATTCTTTCAAAGAATCAGCTCCTAGTTTCGTTGATCTGTTCTACTGTTCTTTTGGTTTCTATTTCATTGCTTTCTGCTCTGATCTTTATTATTTCTCTTCTCCTGCTGGGTTTAGGCTTTATTTGCTGTTCTTTCTCCAGCTCCTTTAGGTGTAGGGTTAGGTTGTGTATTTGAGACCTTTCTTGTTTCTTGAGAAAGGCTTGTATTGCTATATACTTTCCTCTTAGGATTGCCTTTGCTGCATCCCAAAGATTTTGAACAGTAGTGTTTTCATTTTCATTTGTTTCCATGAATTTTTAAAATTCTTCTTTAATTTCCTCATTGACCCATTCATTCTTTAGTAGGATGCTCTTTAGCCTCCTTGTATTTGAGTTCTTTCTGACTTTCCTCTTGTGATTGAGTTCTAGTTTCAAAGCATTGTGGTCTGAAAATATGCAGGGAATGATCTTTTGGTACCAGTTGAGACCTGATTTGTGACCCAGGACGTGATCAATTCTGGAGAATGTTCCATTAGCATTAGAGAAGAATGTTTATTCTGTTGCTTTGGGATGGAATGTTCTGAATATATCAGTGAAGTCCATTTGGTTCAGAGTGTCATTTGAAGTCTTTATTTCCTTGTTGATCTTTTGCTTAGATGATCTGTCCATTTCAGTGAGGGTGGTGTTAAAGTTCCCTACTATTATTGTATTGTTGTCGATGTGTTTCTTTGCTTTTGTTATTAATTGGCTTATATAATTGGCTGCTCTCATGTTAGGGGCATAGATATTTACAATTGTTAGATCTTCTTGTTGAATAGACCCTTTAAGTAGGATATAGTGTCCTTCCTCATCTCTTATTACAGTCTTTGGTTTAAAATCTAATTTGTCTGATATAAGGATTGCCACCCCAGCTTTCTTTTGGTGTCCATTAGCATGGTAAGTGGTTTTCCACCCCCTCACTTTCAATCTAGGGTTTTCTTTGGGTCTAAAATGAGTCTCTTGCAGACAGCATATCGATGGGTCTTGTTTTTTAATCCAATCTGATAGCCTGTGTCTTTTGATTGGGGCATTTAGCCCATTTACATTCAGGGTAACTATTGAAAGGTATGAATTTAGTGCCATTGTATTGCCTGTAAGGTGACTGTTACTGTATATTGTCTGTGTTCCTTTCTGGTCTATATTGCTTTTAGGCTCTCTCTTTGCTTAGAGGACCCCTTTCAATATTTCTTGTAGGGCTGGTTTCGTGTTTGCAAATTCCTTTAGTTTTTGTTTGTCTGGAAGCTTTTTATCTCTCTTTCAATTTTCAATGACAGCCTAGCTGGATATAGTATTCTTGGCTGCACATTTTTCTCATTTAGTGCTCTGAATATATCATGCCAGTCCTTTCTGGCCTGCCATGTCTCTGTGGATAGGTCTGTTGCCAATCTAAAGTTTCTACCATTGTAGGTTACAGATCTCTCGTCCCGAGCTGCTTTCAGGATTTTCTCTTTGTCTCTGAGACTCGTTTTACTATTAGATATTGGGGTGCTGACCTATTTTTATTGATTTTGAGAGGGGTTCTCTGTGCTTCCTGGATTTTGATGCCTGTTTCCTTCCCCCATTAGGGAAGTTCTCTGCTATAATTTGCTCCAATATACCTTCTGCCCCTCTCTCTCTTTCTTCTTCTTCTGGGATCCTAATTATTTTAATGTTGTTTCATCTTATGGTATCACTTATCTCTCGAATTCTGCCCCGATCCAGTAGTTGTTTATGTCTCTTTTTCTCAGCTTCTTTATTTTCCATCATTTGGTCTTCGATATCACTAATTCTCTCTTCTGCCTCATTTATCCTAGCAGTTAGAGCCTCCATTTTTTATTGTACCTCATTAATAGCCTTTTTTATTTTGACTTGTTTAGATTTTAGTTGTTTTATTTCTCCAGAAAGCGTTTCTCTAATAACTTCCATGCTTTTTTCAAGCCTAGCTAGTGTCTTTAAAATCATCATTCTGAACTCTAGTTCCAACATCTTACTAATGTCTGTATTGATTAGGTCCCTGGTAGTCGGTACTGCCTCTTGTTCTTTTTGTTGAGGTGATTTTTTCCGTCTTGTCATTTTGTCTTCCAGAAAGTTGCCGCTTTTCTGTTCAGAGGATTGTTGCTATTCTTTTCTTCGATCTCCTGTTGAGGTCATAGGTGTTCAGAATGGTTTGATCCCTATCCAGCTGAATTCCTAGGACCAGACGAAATCCAGGTCTCCTACTCCTCTGCCATCTTAGTCCTCCCCCCCAGTTCTGTCCTGTAATTTCATTTTTTAAAAAAATTTCAACTGGTGATATTTTGGACATTGTGCCGATGCACTGGAGAATGTGAGTATCTTATAAGGCAATCTCACTGCTGTGTATAACCATAGAAGAAGCAGAAAAATGGAATTTATCTTCCTCTTTATCTTCATTTGCTCTTCTTTATTTCATTATTTTCTTCCTCATCCTGAGTATTTTCCAGGCTCTCCGTGTGATGATGAAATGAACTTGAAAATATAGAAACTATGATAGAATGTGATAGTGCTGTGGTGGATGTTGGTTCCAAGTCAGTGAAACTAATTCTCCATGGGAGGTAAGGGGCAGGAAAGGGACATGGGTTGGATTAGATTAAAGAGATGCTATGAATGACCAGGGTTTAGAAGAGTAAGCGTACGTTTTCAAGAGGGTAGATGGAGGGTTAGGTCTAAAATTATTCTCCCTTAAGGGAGTCTGCTTCAGTCTTTCTCTTAAGTGGCTTCTGCTCTATGCCATGCTCAATGATCCCATGTTTCCTCTGTTAAATATTAATCTTCAATATTATTAGTAAGAAGATAGCACAGCAGCATTATTCACAGTAGCTAAAAGGTGAAGACAACCCACGTGTCCATCAGCTAATGAATGGATTAACAAAAATGTAGTATACACATATTAGTATTCAGCCTTAAAAGAAATGAAATTCTGACACATGCTATGGCATGGATGAACCTTAAACATTATGCTAAGTGAAATAAGCTGGACACAAAATGACAAATATTCTATGATTCTTCTTATATGAAGTACCTAGAATAGGCAAATTCATAAGAGACATAAGTAGCACAGAGATTGCCGGGGCTTAGAGGAGAGAGGGATGGGAATTATTGTTTAATAGGCACAGAGCTTGTATTTGGGATGATGGGAAAATTCTGGAAATAGATATTGGTGATGGCTGCACAACATTGTGAATGTACCTAATGCCACTGAATTATACCTTAAAAATGGTTAAAATGATAAATACTATGTTAAATATATTTTACCACAATAAAAAATGACAACAACAAAAACACCCCCAAGAAGATAGCTCTTCAAAGAAAAGGCAAGAAGTGGAGACCTCCCTCTTCTCCTATCTCTGCTCCATAGCTCGGAGTGGAAGAAAGGGCTACTGGAGATGCACACTAGCTATAAGATTGCAGAGGAAGATTCCTTAGTGGGAGGATGAGTGACATTTAGTACCAATGGGTGTAGACTTCTTTATGTGCTTTGTTAAACTTGTTTTAAACAATCTTAGTCTGAATATGCTGTATTAATGTAAAAAAATGTTTTATTTATTTATTTGAGAGAGAGAGAGAGAGAGTACAAGCAGGGGGAGAAGCAGATTCCAGGGTTTGATCCTAGGACCCTGGGATCATGACTTGAACCAAAGGCAGATGCTTAACCGACTGAGCCACCCAGGTGCCCCTAGAGTAAAATCTTGATGATATGAGTATCTCCTGTTGTTCAGCTCTTACTCCATGGTACCTTGAGCCCTTGAGAAAAAAAAAACTTTGCACATAGGCTCTCTCGTTTAATGTCTACAAAATGTATATGAAGCTGATACTCTCGTTATATCCACTTTTTTTTTTCCTGACAAAAATGTTATACTTCTACTAAGTGGGGACCATTCATTTTCTTACACTGCTCATACCTCTGGTTTGGTGGTGCGTTCATTGTTGCTGTTCCCCAAAGCAATTTTCAGGGGTTTTTTTCCCCTGGAAAAACAGGCTAGCAAACAAGTAAGCATGGACTGGTGCTTTGCTGTTCATGTCATTCATGCAAATCATTCTCTACTACTCCCAGTTACTGGTATCTCTCCTTGTTGCTATTCTTCATTAAATGATGACTAAGTGGATGTGTTCTCTATTTTTTGCACCCCCCCCCTTATCCTGGTGCAAGACTTCAGGATTTATGCGAATAACCCATTGAACACTCTGTGTTTTCATATTCTTGATTTTTTTCTCCCAAGATCCCTACCTCATTTACCCATTCCCATGATATATCCTTGAACTTCTCTGGAGATCACTGTTTTTGTCTCCCAGCATCTGTGCTTCACCTCTTATGCATACTCCTAGCATATTTGATAATGAGATTCTGCTCATGTCTCAGTCTTCTGCTTAAAATCTTCATGATTTCCACTTCCCACTGTCCTTTAACATGACCTAAAACATCTCCTATGGTTCCTGCTTATACACCAGGCTTAGTTCCTGAGTACTACATCCCCAAATTTCATGATTCTTTCAAGTCATTGACAGTACCAAGCTCCCTTCCCTCTTGCCTCAGGGTTTTTGTATCCTTAGCTTACCCCCACAGCTCCTTTCACTCTTAACCCATTCTTCTGGTCACTAACTTGATTTAGGGGGGCTTTCCTGCATTCTCCAGAATGAGAAGTTTCTCTTGTTACATGCTTGACATCCTGTAGTTTTAATTTATAGTACTTATAACCGTTATTAGGTTTCTGTGATCACATGATCACCATCCCATGAGCCATGATGACAAGGATTGTTTATCATATTGCTTGCTTTGTTTAACATCTAGTAGAGTATATGGATTTGGTTGATATTTAATACTTACTGAATGAATGAATGAATGAATAAATGAGGCTTCTCACCAACTATGAATGAAATACATTGTTGCCTGGATAAATGAAAAAAATGTGCAATTGAAACATCATTCCAAAGGAGAATGTGGCCACTGGGGTGGACTGTAGCTGCTTTAGCAGAGATGTGGCCTAGGGAAGGTTCTGTTTGGTAATGGGGAGATATGATAGAGGAGGTCTTAGCCATCTCAGTGGGAACTTGCTTGGATGGACTGTCTGAGAATCAGTATCTATCCCATACTTGTTATGGTATTGGAGTTGATATCCATGGACCTATTGCAATTTCTCAGAAGAGAAACAGAGTGCTTAATTCACTTTAGAAAGGTGGTGTTTGTCTTAGATTGGATCCTCTAGAAACAGATACTGAGGCAAAGATTTGCATGCAGGAAGCTTATTGTGAAATATACTTGGGAATGACTCCTGTCAGGGAGTGAGGGAAGCAGGATGGAAAAGAGGAAGAAGTTAAACTATGATCTAGTTACCCCAAATGCCTGTGCTGCTTCCATGGGGGTGCTTTTGAGCTGAAATCTCAGTGTTGTTTCAAAAGAGAAAGGTTCAGGTCTTTGTATTTGCACTTAATGAGTCATTGGGTGAGAGCTTCACTCAGAAAGGAAAACTAATCATGGGTGAGTCAACTCTCTTTGTCCAAGGGAGATGACTCAATAATGAGCTTTTAGCAGCCAATACTCTCAGCAGATGGAGGAATGAACAAGTTTCACCACAGAGTCCACTGAAGAATTTATTGCTCTGAGTTTGACCTGTGAGAATGAGAAATCTGAGCTTACAGAGAAATATGAGCTTTCCTAGCTCACTGAGCATGCAGCTTCCTATGACAGTCATCAAGGTAGACAGGCTTAGAGGTGATGACCAACACTGGACAGACATGAACCACCTGGTCAGGTGCAGGTGCCACTTCCTGCTCTGCCTCTCTGCCTAACCAGCTATCCCTGGGGCAGTGGACTTAGCTCTGTGGGCCTCCAGCCAATCTGGATGCTAACTTTAGCCCTGACCAAAGGTGTCTGTGTGTCCTCTGGGACCTGTCAATTGGTAATAACATCTTGTCTGCTCAGTGTCTTATTCACAGTCACTGGACCTACCTTTGGGAAGTATCAAGAATGGACTTATCTTTCATGGTAGGATTACAAAACTGGTATAAATTTGTGCATTATTTATAGAATAACCTATATATCAGGACTTTATACATATCATTTAATTAATATTTGTAATAAACCAGTAAGATTTACATTATTTGCTCTACTATCAGGTGAGGCAATCTACACTCAGAGAGTTTAAGTATCCCACCATGGTTTCATTTGTTGAATATGAAGGGGACAGAATTTAAGCATAATTGTCTGCCTACAAAGCTTATGTTTATCCCCTGTACTGTGAAGCCTTTACCAGCTAGTTTATAATTATGAAATTTAATGAGAAATTATGAGCTTGGGCGCCTGGGTGGCTCAGTTGGTTAAGCGACTGCCTTCGGCTCAGGTCATGATCCTGGAGTCCCTGGATCGAGCCCCGCATCGGGCTCCCTGCTCGGCAGGGAGTCTGCTTCTCCCTCTGACCCTCTCCCCTCTCATGTGCTCTCTCTCAAATAAATAAATAAAATCTTAAAAAAAAAAGAAATTATGAACTTTACTTGAGACAAACCATTAAGGCACTGAAAGGATTTCTATAATTAGATAAAACAGAAATTGTGGATGAACAAAAAAAGATCACAAAATAAAGTGCTCTTAACATGATTAATGTGGTTCAACAGCTAATGAGTCCTTCTAAGAGACAGTAACCAGTGGACTCTGAATTTTGAAGGATGAGAAAGACCAAGTCCAGATAAAAGAGAAGGAAGAAAGAATACACAAAAGGCACATGTAAAATAAGTTGCTGCACTCATATAATTACAAGAACATTGGAATAGTTCAAGCAAGACATATATGTGGAAATTTGTTAAGTATAAGTCAAAGTAATACAAAAGATAGCCTTTGAAAGCCTTGTTTACTAGTCTTGAATGTGTAATTTTATTCCATGGATTAAATGGACTAACAGATTTTAATCTTAGAAGTGACATGATGACATGTGAATTTTAGATGTATTTTATAATCCTCTGCCTTAAGAATGCACAGTGGATAGGAAGGGGTTAATGGAAAAGCCAGAAAGATCTAAGGAAATAATCCAGGTGATAGAAATTAGGCGTGTGCACTAGGCAGTGACACTGGGGGGTGAAAAGGATGAGTGGGTCAAAAGGGGCTAAACTGCAGTCAATAAGAACTGGTAACGAGTAAAAGGGAGGAGAGATAAGAATGAGTAAGGATCATTTCAAATTTCTACACTTGGTTGGATAGGTACAAATTGTGATTTAACTCAAAAAAAATATGAGCATGAAGGAGTTAGAGTGGATTTGGGAAGAATAGGCAAGTTAATTCAGTCTTGAACCATCGAGCATCGGTATAGATATTTAGGTATAGATAAACGCAAAATGGATCTGGGTTTCAGAAAGGTATTTAACTCAGAAACCTAGATTGGAAGAAATTAAAGTATATAATTGGTTAAAATATTAATAAATGGATGAAATCAATCAGAGATAATGTACAGAACAGGGAAGGGAGGAGAGAATGGAACCCTGGAATCAAAAACATATAAGAGAGAGGTAGACGGAGAAAGTGGTGGGATGGGAGACATAGGCTGCTGTGCTTTGGAAACTGAGGGAGAATACTTTAAAAGAGATCAGATTGATTTACAGTGAGGGGATACAGAGGATCCTTTCAAGTGGACATTCCAAGTGAGAAGTAATTGAATGGTAGAGTTTAACATCTCTCTAAAAGCAGCATGTTTACTCTTATCTGTAAATGAAACTAGACCTATTGCAATTCAGACATGTGGATGTCTCACCTTAAAGACATTATCTCGAGAAAAGGGGCTTCTCTTCTTTGTATCTCACTTTATTTGCTTGTGTTTCACTTTCAGCTTCTTTCTTCTCATGAAGATGGGATGGTAGCCAGATCTAGACACTGGGATAACCCACCAGGAATGGAGAGATCATGATTTTGGTTTCTTTTCTCTCTTCTGTGTGCAAGCCATTGACAATGGCCCTTAGTAATTCTAGCTGGAGGCCACTCCATCCTTTTTTCCTGATGGGCATCCCGGATTTGGAGGAAAGCCAGCACTGGATAGCATTGCCACTGTGTGTCCTTTATCTCCTTGCTGTAATGGGCAATGTCAGCATCATCTTCATCATCTGGACTGACCCATCCTTGCACCAGCCTATGTACCTCTTTCTGGCCATGCTATCTGGCATTGACCTGGTGCTGGCCTCCTCCACTGCACCTAAAACCCTTGCAGTGCTCCTGGTTCATGCCCATGAGATTGGGTACACTGTCTGCCTGATCCAGATGTTCTTCATCCATGCTTTCTCTTCCATGGAGTCAGGTGTACTTGTGGCCATGGCTCTGGATTGCTATGGAGCCATTTGTCACCCTCTGCACCATTCTACCATCTTGCATCCAGGGATCATAGGGCGCATTGGGCTGGCAGTGCTGGTATGGGGGTTGGTCCTTCTCCTCCCCTTCCCTATCCTGTTGCAGAGACTCATCTTCTGCCAGGCCACCATCATAGGCCATGCCTATTGTGAACATATGGCTGTGGTAAAACTTGCCTGCTCAGAAACCACAGTGAACCGAGCTTATGGGTTGGCAGTGGCCCTGCTTGTGGTTGGGCTAGATGTTGTGGCCATTGGTATTTCCTATGCCCTCATCCTCCAGACTGTGTTGAAGGTACCAGGGGGTGAGGCCCAACTTAAGGCCTTTAGCACATGTGGGTCTCATATTTGTGTCATCCTGATCTTCTATGTTCCTGGAATATTCTCCTTCCTCACTCATCGCTTTGGCCACCATGTACCCCATCATGTTCATGTTCTTCTGGCCACCCTCTACCTCCTTGTGCCACCTGCACTCAGTCCTCTTGTCTATGGGATGAAGACTCGGCAGATCCGCCAGTGAGTACTTAGGGTTGTCTCCCTAAAAGGATAGATCTGAACACATCCCAGTTATTTTCTTCTGAGACACCTGCCAAATGTACTGCCAGGAGGCCCAGGCTAGTCTAGGCTATGTGGATAGAGACCATTCCACAGTGAGGAGTTCTTCCAGTCCTCCTAGTCTCATGGCAAAAAATATACCTGGGAAATTGGCTTCATCAGTAAATGGGTTACTTAGATAGCAGGATTTGTGATTATTTTTACCATCCTTTTTTTGCACTTGATCCCAGTATTTCTCTACTCCTTGTGATATGGGACTTGGAGATAAGATCAATAGATGATACCTCTGGATATGCCATTTTTTTCCTGCCTTCACCCAATGACTGTGGATCGTCATCTAGTAAAGGAGTGGGAAGTCCCAACCTTTGCATGGTTTTAGTTTTAGAGTGTCTTCAAACCTTTAAAATTCCGTGAGCTCTAGGTCTCTGGGTTCCCTTGTAGTAAGAGAATGTCTCTCAAAGCATTTGAGATGTCCACTATGTGAGAAAACACCTTTTATTACAATATGGGTGTTACTCATTTATTTATTTATTTATTTATTTTTAAATTTTTTTTTTTAAAGATTTTATTTATTTATTTGAGAGAGAGAGAATGAGAGACAGAGAGCATGAGAAGGAGGAAGGTCAGAGGGAGAAGCAGACTCCCTGCTGAGCAGGGAGCCCGATGTGGGACTCGATCCCGGGACTCCAGGATCATGACCTGAGCCGAAGGCAGTCGCTTAACCAACTGAGCCACCCAGGCGCCCAGGTGTTACTCATTTATTTAAAATAGACCTAAGTGGGTCAGGTAATGTAATAGGCTCTAGGAATAATGTTATGATTCTTATTTTCAAAATATAAATTTATGTGTATATAGTGGATTTCTTTTTTAAAAAGGTCTATTTGGATTTTGGATTTATTATATTTTAATTTATTTATGTGTTTTGCTTAGGATAAAGAGGGAATAAGACCCAGTATTGAACATATGTATATTTTTAAGTATTAACTAACAAAACAAAAGTAACCATGTAATTGTTATGATCTAATAAGCATAATATTTGCTAGTCTGGTGTTGGTAAATTTTTATTGAATTTATAAATTATTATTATATTTATTAATAAATATAGAACTAGTTATGCCACTTGAAAAAAGAATTTCTCTTTCTGAAATGTGGATATGGAGAGTGATGTCAATTAGATCCTCCCCATTTCTAGTAACATGAACTGGGTAAAGCTTATAAGAGGATTGTCACAATTGGTATATTGCATCCTGTTTGTTGGATGTTGCCCTAAAATCCTAAAAAGTAGTACATTTTGTTCAGCCCTAGAAGAAGAAAGTCACTGTTGCCTTGCTGTAGGGTGCTCTGGTGTTGAGAGGGTCCTAACCACTCAATAGTGGTTAAAAGAGGAGAATGGATGGGTTAGTGTTCCAGTTTCTTCTTTCTTGGTAAATTTTTCTCCTAATAAATAATTTTCAGGTACATAGTCAGTATGAAGTCTTCAGTTTGGTTGGCACACATGGGTGAATTAGGGAGGAGTCATGTGAGCTCTTATTGCAGGAGCAATTACACATTCTCACCACCTTGGTTGTAGGCCTAGGACTTGAACTCTGGTGAGTTGTCTTGGGGAAGCCCAGGATGTGGTGTATGTTGTATCACATCCATGGGAAAACTGTCTTGGCCCTAGAGCTACTTAGTTTAGGTAGGTTATTCAAAGCACGTTTTGTTCTCTCCTCCCATTTATACCACTTGCTGATGCTTGGGATGTGGGTATGATGGTGGGATCCGAAGAGCTTCCTTGGATCACAAGATGGAAAAGTGTGCTGAAGCTGGCAGAGCAACACTGTAGAAGAACCTGTGTCCCTGAAGCTGTCTGGGCCACCAACCCTGACTTAAACCTGGGACACAAGCTTGTATCTGGGTTAAGCCACTATGTTTTGGGGGAATCTTTTTGCAGCTGACTAACCTATAGCCTAAGGAGTAGATGTTTTTCATCTCAGATCATCTAGGTGGGATATGTCTTCTGCCTGAAGGTTGTCTTTTAGAATTTCCTTTTGAAAAGGTTTTCAGTTCTTGCTTGTCTAAAAATCTGTTTATTTTACTCTCATTCAAATTTACTATCAGAAAATGTTTATGTCATTTTCTTACTGTTTTATTTTCTACTGTGACTATAGTTATCCCATATATCCTGTTTCATTCCTAGCAGTGTTTATTTGTGCCTTCCCTGATTTCCTTGCTTATCCATGTTAAACATTTATCAATAGTATGAAAATATTTAAATGTTTAAACTTATATCCATTTAACTTAATGTTAGCACTGGCTTTTTAGCTTTAACTTTTCTTGTCTCATTTTGCACAGAGAGGACTGTATGACCCAGCTGCTCTGGCAATACAAGAACAATTCCCTCATCAATTCACTAAAGGATTCCTTTCAATTTCTGTTATCAGTTCTTATGATTCTAAACTTGGATTATTTCCTGAATCTCTTAATAAGAACATTTCTCACATCTGCATCAAGCTTTAACTTTCCCCAGTCCTTTCCCTAACTTATAGTTCTACCCTCCACACATACATACCTACATCAGTTTATAGATTTCCTCATTCTGGTTTTTCTATAAAGCCAATGCAGTCAATTTATAAATTCCAGAAGTATTTGAAAGTATACGACCCAATCCTAGAACATTTCCCCATATTCTAGAAATTTTATTGAATTATTATTTTTATAACTCTTTAGTCATTAGATTTCAAACTATATTACAAAGCTAATAGTTTTGTAATAGTGATAATAATAGTTATGATAGTAATTAAAACAATATGGTATTAGCATAAAAGCTGACACACAGATCAGTGGACCCAAATAGAGTCCCCAGAAATACACTCATGCATATATGGACAATTTAATTAGGACAAAGCAACTACAAATATGCAGTGGGAGAAGGATTATCTCCTCAATATATAGTGTTGGGAAAACTGGATATCCATATGCAGAAGAATGAAATTGGACCTAATCTTACGCCATACACAATAATCAACTCAAAATGGATTAAAGACATGAATGTAAGACCTGAAACCATAAACCTCTTCAAAGGAGACATAGGAGGTAAACTTTTTGACATTTGTCTTCTTAATGATATTTTTGGATTTGATATCATAAGAAAACACATCAAAGACCAAAATAAACAAGTGGTAGAACATCAAACTATGAAGCTTCTGCATAGCACGGAAACCATCAACAAAGTGAAAGAGCAACTATGGAACTGGAGAAAATATTTGCACACCATATATCTGAAAAGGGATTAATATCCAAATTATATGAAGATCTTGCACAAGTTAATAGCATAAAACCAAACAGTCCAATTAAAAATGGGCAGAGGAACTGAACATTTTTCCATAAAAGATGTACAAATGGCCAACAGGTGCATGAAAAGGTGTTCAACATAACTGGTCATCAGGGAAATGCAAATCAAAACCACAATGAGGTATCACTTATCTGTTAGAATGGCTATCATCAAGAAGACAAGAGATAAAAAGTGGTGGTGAGAATGTGGAGAAAAGGAAACTTTAAAAAAAAAAGATTTTATTTATTTATTTGTCAGAGAGAGAGAGAGCACAAGCAGGGGGAGCAGCAAAAGGAGAGGGAGAAACAGGCTTCCTGCTGAGCAAGGAGCCTGATGCAGGACTTGATCCCAGAACTCTTGGATCATGACCTGAGCTGAAGACAGATGCTTAACCAACTGAGCCACCCAGGTGGCCCAGAAAAGGAAACTCTTGTGGACTCTTAATGGGAATTGGTAAATTGGTTAATGGCTATTGTAAATTGGTGCAGCGACTATGGAAAGCACCATAGAGGTTCCTCAAACCTGTAAAAGTAGAACTACCATATGATTCAGCAATCCCACTTCTAGGAATATATCCAAAGGAAATGAAATCCATATCTCAAAGAGATATCTGCATCCCTAGGTTCATTGCAGCATAATTTACAATAGCAAGACATGGAAATAGCCTAAGTGTTCCTCAACAGATGAATGAATAACAGATGAATGAATAACAAACTGTGGTATATATATATAGTGTGTGTGTGTGTGTATATGTAGTATATAGGTTATATATTTATATATATATGGAATATATACATATATTCCACAATACCACACACACACACACACACACACTAGAATATTATTCATCCATAAAAAAGGAAATCCAGTCATTTGCAACAACATGGATGGACCTTGAGAGCATTATAGCTAAGTGAAGTAAGTCAGAGAAAGATAAGTAGTATATGTAAAATCTTTTTTTTTTAAAGATTTTATTTATTTATTTGAGAGAGAGAGAATGAGAGACAGAGAGCATGAGAGGGAGGAGGGTCAGAGGGAGAAGCAGACTCCCTGCCAAGCAGGGAGCCCGATGCGGGACTCGATCCCGGGACTCCAGGATCATGACCTGAGCCGAAGGCAGTCGCTTAACCAACTGAGCCACCCAGGCGCCCCAGTATATGTAAAATCTTAAAACAAAAACAAACTCATGGAAACAGAGAACAAATTGGTGGTTTCAATAGGCAGGGTATGGGAGTGGGATGGGAGAAATGGGTGAAGGTGGTGAAAGGTACAAACTTCCAGTTATAAGATAAATAACTTTTGAAGATGTAAAAAAAAAAAAAGGTAACTTTGAGAGACAGAAGTAAATCATGTTGTCAGTCTAGCATCTTGAATCAAAACTATTATAACTATAGCTAAATTTTGTGATTTTACTTTGTTGTATATATCCCATGCTAGACTAGAATCCAAGAAGGCAGGAGTCTTATATATTTCATTTACTTCTCAATGCCAAGCGTCTGACTTACTCCTCAGCACAACAAACATCCTCAATAATTATTTGTGATACTAGATTCAGTTAATACACAAACTTGATATAGTGAGTGCTCTCTTTTTCTTTTTATTAAATTTTAATGTGATTTTCTGTTTAGGACTAGTGGAACAGATTTTCCATCCAAGATTAGCTGCTCCTCACCTGAGAGAGACAGGGTGCCTCCCTGAGAGTAGGAAGCTCAGGAGTGCTGTTGGAGATTGAAAGTGCAGATTTCTCACTGTTTATCCCCTCTGCATTCACAGCAGTAGAGAATGCCCACAAGGAATTAAAGAGGGAGTAGAGTGAAAATAGAACCTAGGAAATTGCATATGCATGGCTCTCTGGTAAGTCGTGATTGGAAAATGAAGTTGGGATCTGAAGACAAAGAGGAGGCCATCAATTTAATTCCCTTAATTTTAGGTCTTAAAACCGCAACCCACTCCCTTTCTGTGCCCAGATATGGTGAGATTTTGTTTGAAAATTTGGTTACAATACAAATACTCAGTAATTTGTAAGGAGAATTTGGAGCTATAGCAGAATGTAAAACAGTATGGAGGTTCCTCAAAAAGTTTAAAATAGAACTACCCTATGACCCAGCAATTGCACTACTAGGTATTTACACACAGGATACAAAAATACTGATTTGAAGGGGCATATGCACCCTGATGTTTATAGCAGCATTATCAAAAGTAGCCAAATTATGGAAGGAGCTCAAATGTCCATTGACTGATTAATGGATAAAGAAGATGTGGTATATATATAATCAAATATTACTCAGCCATCAAAAAAATGAAATCTTGGCATTTGCAATGACATGGATGTATGCTAAGTGAAACAAGTCAGAGAATGACAAATACCATATGATTTCACTCATATGTGGAATTTAAGAAAAACACAGGTGAATATGGAGGAGGGGGAAAAAGGGAGTGAGGCAAACCATAAGAGACTCTTAACTAAGGAGAAAAAACAGGGTTGATGGAGGAGAGGTGGGTGGGGGATGGGCTAGGTGGGTGATGGGTATTAAGGAGGGCACTTATTGTCATGAGCACTAGGTGTTATATATAAGTGATGAATCACTAAATTCTACTCCTGAAACCAATATTACACTATATGTTAGCTAACTAGAATTTCGATAAAAATTTGAAAAAAAATGCAAAAAGAATGGTTGTTTTTCAGATTTATTTCTGTGAAATTGATCATAGGCTCTTATCCAGGTGAGTTTATGATACTTAGATACAAAGCAAAATAGAGTCCACTACTATACTTACAGATCCTCCAGACAGGCAGTGAAACAGAGAGAACATATTTCCTACGTTTGAGATGCATTAACCCCACCAGTGCTCCCAACCATCTCTGCTCAATTGTATTAGTGATCCTTCTTCCTGTATGGAAAAACAAACAAGGGAGAGGAGAGGGGGAAAGATAGAGCTGAAGTTTCACTCCTATTATTTCCCTCTTGTGGTGAGAGGAGCAAAATCCTTCCTCTGTGGAAGTGGAGTAGAAGAAGTAAAGTTCTTCCCTAATAGGCTGCAGATGGCTCCTTTCACATTCTTTGGGTAAGACTGATAATGTTACATGGGGGTTGGAAAATGTGGGGAGGTGGAGGACACTCTTTTTGTGTTGGGTCATAAATTATGTCTTAATAAATTTTGAGAGAATAAAAACTTAAGAGTATATTCTCTAACCAACATAATTATATTGGAAACCAATAAAAATAGGGTGTCATGAAAAGCTCCAAACACTTGGAAATTAAATAACACACATCTAAATAACTTATGGCTTAAATAAGAAATTACAGAGAATGTAAGAAAATATTTCAAACTAATTGATAATGACATATAGTAAAAGGGGTGGAATGCAAGTAAAGAGAAATTAGAGGAAAAATTATACTTTTAAATGCTTATATTAGAAATATTTAGTATAAATTTTCTAAGTTGACAAGAATTCAGAAAAAGAAAAATAAATTAAGCCTAAGGTAAATAAAAGTAAGGAATTAATTAAGATAAAAGTAGGATGAATAAAATAGAGAATAAAGAAAATCAAGAAATCTTAAAGTCGATTATTTGGAAAGATCAATAAAATCAACAAAGACCTAATAACACTTACCAAGGACAAACAGAAAATGGGATGATATCATCAAGATGGTAACAGAAGTTGCCCGACGTTAGTCCCCTTCACAAGAAGACCAATTAGCAGCTATCCATAGATAAGACATTACTGTGAAAATCCCATAACCACGGAGGGAGGCTGTAGCATCCTCCTGGACCACAGAGACCCAGAAAAACTGCATTAGAAGAGTAAGAGGAGAGGTTTCACTTTGCCTGCTTTGCCTCTCTCCCAGGACAGCACAGCATTGCACTGAAAGGTCCTATCCAGTTTCTCCAGTGAGAAAGGAGAGCCTCGTATGGACATCCAGCCCCACCAACATTGCAGGGTGCTTTCTGGGAGGCCTACTCAGGTCTTGCCTCATAGGGATCACGAGTTAATCTGCATGGCTTGAGCACTGGGAATGATATAGGGATGGAAAACAGGGCTAGGGCTTTATTACCACAACCAGTGTTCAAATGCTGGAGAACAGCCTTCCTGCTGTAGTAGAACCTGAGTTCTTAGCCTGTGGTTCACCCCATCTGTGGAGCTGAGCTCATGGATCTATCTGGCCAGTGAGCTCAGTTGGCAGTTCTGCCTGATTTGAGTTCCCAGCCAATAGGCATTACCAGCCTTGGAGTCTATTCTATGATGCCATCCAGGCAGGGAAACAAATTCACAGCCCCACTCACTGTTGAGCATAGTCTCTGGTTGTGCTTGACCAGGAAGCCTTGTCCTGGTCAAACGATAAAAAATGATTTTCAAAGAATGATAAAATAATAAAGTGAGAAAAAAGTGATAAGAAACACTCCACCCTAAACAAACTGAAAACCAGCAACCCTGTGCAACTGTTGAGCATAGCCTCTAGCCTGCATAACCTAACAGTGACCCTGGATCTTGTCTAACCTTGGAGCCTAGCCTACAACTCAGTCAGCCTAAGTTCTGGCCTGATTGTTGAACACAGTCCGTGGCCTTGCCTATGCAGAGAGCCCAGCCAGTAACCCTGCCTAATCAAAGAACATATAGCCTGTGGACCTACTCAACCAGGAAGCCTGGACAGTGGCTCCACCTGACCACAATAGCAAGCCTTTTGCCACTGTTGCTACCAGCTGTCCTGTTCAATACCCCAAGCTGAGCTGAATAACAAACCTGTAGAGTACGGAAAGGAGACTGCTTACTCCAATGCACAGATAGCAATGCAAGGATACGAGGGTGCCAAAGATTCAGGTAAACACAACACCACCAAAGGAATCTAATAAAACTACAATAAGAAAATGGTGATGTAGGAATTGTCTTACATGGAATTCAGAATAATCCTTTTAAAGAAGTTCAGTGAACTACAAGAACACATAGACATACAACCAAATAAAACTAGGTTAACAATGCATGAACAAAATGAGAATATTAGCAAAGAAATATTAGCAAAGAAATGATTAAAAAAAACTAAACAGAGTCTTTTCTTCACTTTTCTTCCTTTTTCTTCTTGTTTGGTAAAGGAGAAAAAAAAAACACAAAATGAATCTGACTGGTTTTACCTTAATTTCTCATCACAAACCCCCAAGAGATATTCGACAATGTCTGTGACTGAATAATCACTCACTCAGAAAAGTTGTTCTTCCTTTCTTTTTTTTTTTTGCCTTTCACTTTTTTTTATTATTATGTTCAATTAGCCAACATAGTTGGCTAACAAAAACATTAGTTTTTGATGTAGTGTTCAGTGATTCATTAGTTGCATGGAACACCCAGTGCTCATCACAACACATGCCCTCCTTAATACCTATCACCTGGTTACCCCGTCCCCCCACCCGCCTCCCTTTTGTAACCCTCAGTTTGTTTCCTGGAGTCCAGAGTCACTCATGGTTTGTCTCCCTTTCTGATTTCTTCCCATTCAGTGTTCCCTCCCTTCCCCTATGGTCCTCTGCACTATTCCTTATATTCCACATATGAGTACAACCATATGATAATTGTCTTTCTCTGTCTGACTTATTTCACTTAGCATAATACCCTCCAGTTACATCCATGTTGATGCAAATGGTAAGTACTCAACCTTTCTGATGAATGAGTAATATTTCATTGTATATATGAACCACATCTTTATCCATTCATCTGTTGAAGGGCATCTCAGCTCTTTCCACAGTTTGGCTATTGTGGACATTGCTGCTATGAACATTGGGGTGCATGTGCCCCTTCTTTTCCCTACATCTGTATCTTTGGGTTGAATACTTAGTAGTGCAATTGCTGGGTCATAGGGTAGCACTTTTTTTTTTAAGATTTTACTTATTTATTTGACAGAGAGATAACGAGAGCAGGAACACAAGCAGGGGGAGTGGGAGAGGGAGAAGCTTTCTGCCCAGCAGGGAGCCTGACGTGGGGCTCAATTCCAGGATCCTGGGATCATGACCTGAGCTGAAGGCAGATGCTTAACAACTGAGCCACCCAGGCACCCTGGGTAGCTCTATTTTTGATGTCTTGAGGAACCTCCATACTGTTTTCCAGAGTGGCTGTACCAGCTTGCATTCCTACCAACAGTGTAAGAGGTTTCCCCTTTCTCCACATCCTCACCAAAATTTGTTGTTCCCTGTCTTGTTAATTTTTGCCTTTCTAACTGGTGTAAGGTGGTACCTCATTGTGATTTTGATTTGTATTTCCTTGGTGGCTAGTGATGTTGAACATTTTTTCATGTGTCTGTTAGCCATTTGTATGTCTTCTTTGGAGAAATGTCTGTTCACGTGTTCTGCCCATTCTTTGACTGGATTATTTGTTCTTTGGGTGTTGAGTTTGAGAAGTTCTTTATAGATTTTGGATATCAGACCTTTATCTGTAACGTCATTTGCAAATATCTTCTCCCATTCTGTGGGTTGCCTCTTAGGTTTGTTGACTATTTCCTTTGCTGAGCAGAAGCTTTTTATCTTGGTGAAGTCCCAAAAGTTCATTTTTGGTTTTGCTTCCCTTGCCTTTAGAGACGTGTCTTGAAATAGAAACTAGAGGAACAGTAGAACAGATCAATGAAACTAGAAGCTGGTTCTTTGAAAGAATTAATAAGATCGATAAACCACTGTCCAGACTTATCAAAAAAAAAAAAGAGGGGTGCCTGGGTGGCTCATTCAGTTAAGCATCTGCCTTCAGCTCAGGTCATGATCCCGGGATCCTGGGATCTAGCCATGCATCAGGATCTCTGCTTGGTGGGGAGCCTGCTTCTCCCTCTGCTCCTCCCCTCTGCTCTGTCTCTGTCTCTGTCTCTGTCAAATAAATAAATATTAAAAAAAAAGAAAAGAGAAAGGACCCAAATTAATAAAATCGTGAATGAAAGGGGAGAAATCATGACTAATACCAAGGAAATAGGGACAATTACTAGAAATTATTACCAGCAGCTATCTGCCAACAAACTAGGCAACCTGGAAGAAATGGATGCATTCCTGGATACTTATAAACTACTAAGACTGAAACAGGAAGAAACAGACAATCTGAACAGACCAATAACCAGAAGGAAATTGAAACAGTAATCAGAAATGTCCCAAAAAACAAGAGTCCAGGGCCAGATGGCTTCCCAGGGGAATTCTACCAAACATTTAAAGAAGGAATCATACCTATTCTACCGAAGCTCTTCCAAAAAAAATAGAAATGGAAGGAAACTTCCAAACTTGTTCTATGAGGCCAGCATTACCCTGATCCCCAAACCAAAGACCCCATCAAAAAGGAGAATTATAGACCAATATCCCTGATGAACATGGATGCCAAAATACTCAATAAGATCCTAGTCAACAGGATCCAACAGTACATTAAAAGGATTATTCACCACGATCAGGTGGGATTTATTCCTGGGATGCAAGGGTGGCTCAACATTTGCAAATCAATCAATGTGATAGATCACATTAACAAAAGGAGAGACAAGAACCATATGATCCTCTCAACTGATGCAGAAAAGGCATTTGACAAAATACAGCATCCTTTCCTGATTAAAATTCTTCACAGTGTAGAGATAGAGGGAACATACCTCAATATCATAAAAGCCATCTATGAAAAGCAATTGCAAATCTTATTCTCAATGGGAAAATCTGAGAGCTTTTCCCTTAAGGTCAGGAAGATGACAGGGATCCCCACTCTTATCATTTTTGTTCAACATAATACTGGATGTCCTAGCCTCAGCAATCAGACAACATAAAGAAATAAAAGGCATTCAGATTGGCAAAGAGGAAGTCAAACTCTCTCTCTTCGCAGGTGACATGATACTTTATGTGGAAAACCCAAAAGACTCACTCCAAAATTGCTAGAACTCATACAGCAATTCAGCAACATGGCAGGATACAAAATCAGTTGCATTTCTATACACTAGCAATGTAACCGACAAAAGAGAAATTAAGGAATTGATTCCATTCACAATAGCCCCAAACCCATAAGATACCTAGGAATCAACCTAACCAAAGAGGTAAAGGATCTATACCCTAGAAAGTACAGAACAATAATGAAATAAATGAGGAAGACACGAAGAGATGGAAATACATTCCATGCTCGTGGATTGGAAGAACAAAAATTGTTAAAATGTCTATGCTGCCCAGAGCAATCTACACATTCAGTGCCATCCCTATCAAAATACCATTGACATTTTTCACAGAGCTGGAACAAACAATCCTAAAATTTGTATGGAACCAGAAAAGACCCTGAATCACCAGGGAAATGTTGAAAAAGAATGCCTGACTTCAAGCTATATTACAAAACTGTGGTCATCAAGACAGCTTGGTACTGGCACAAAAACAGACACATTGACCAATGGAACAGAATAGAGATCCCTGAAATGGACCCTCAACTCTATGGTCAACTAATCTTTGACAAAGCAAGAAAGAATATCCAGTGGAAAAAGACAGTCTCTTCAACAAATGGTGTTGGGAAAATTGGACAGCCCCATGCAGAAGAATGAAACTGGACCATTCTCTTACACCATACACAAAGATAAACTCAAAATGGATGAAAGACCTTAATGTGAGACAGGAATTAATCAAAATCCTAGAGAACATAAGCAGTAGCCTCTTTGTCATTGGCCACAGTGACTTCTTTCAAGAGAAGTTGTTCTAAATACATTGGAGAGGTAGGAAGGGGTCAGATTATGTATGACCTGGATTTCATTAATTAGGTAAAAATGTGTTGATCCTACTATATTCTAAACACTGTGTGAGACACCACATTAATGGGGAACAAAACTGACAGGGATCTGTCCACCCAGTTCATGTGTAATGTTGAGTAGTTCTGATTAAGAAAGCTAGTTTTATTTAATGAAAAATGGGAAGCTACTGATACTATAATGTAATGTGAAAACTGTAAAGGAATCTCGATAAAGGCAATGAATGATCTTAACTACTTTATTCACTGTTTTATGCCTGTGACTATTCTAGTGCTGGCTATATGGTTGATAATAATAAGTAAATATTTATTGAATGACTGAGATTTACATAGGGTAAATTAGTTGTTCACATCCATGCAGATATCAAATAGCAGAGTTGAATTCAGGATAATATAAAAAAAACAGGTAATAGGATAGTGTCATTAAGAAATTCTGGAAAGGTTCAATATAACATTTCAGGATGTTGAAAGTGGTATAATGTTTAGAAGGATGGTCTGTGGAGTCAAGCTGATAGATATAGATTTGAATTTCAAGTCAGTTTCAAATCCTGTCCTTCACATCACAACTACTGGCACCCAGTAACACCATAACATAAGGTGAGATGAAGGTTCCCAAGAGATCAGCTCATCAGCCCCAGGGTTTTAGTAACCCAAACTAGGACTGTTCCCAGATGGTGTGGAGAAGGGGGTGGGACAGTGTGAGGAATTGACTGTAGATCATAAAACCCTCTAGATTTTTTCATCAGAGTCAAGGAAGCAGCTCTTTTTCTGGTTACTGGATGCAGGCAGCTGACTCCTTAAGCAGGACTCAATATGTTGCATCACTGGTGAGTTTCAGGGCTAAGGGAAGAAAACCATGCTGTGCTGGGCCCACAACAGCTGAGTTGCCAGAATATTCAGAACATGAGGCCTTCTCTGCATTCTTATATTGGCTCTCATGATACTAGAAGTTGGCCATGGGGGTGGTACCAGATGCATGAACATTCAGAAGAGAAAGATCTAGAGTCTCAGCAATTCCATATCATTGAATACAACAGATCCCATATTTTATATGGCTGGAAATTTCATGCAAGTACATGAGTGAAATACTTCTGGCCTGCCCAGAAAAGCAGTGTAGGGGTTCCAGAGAGTGGAAGTATGGTTCTGGGACAGGGACAGTGTTTTGAGTTCTAGTATGACACTGAGCACCCAGGTCCATTAGGGTCAGGGAAAAAACTGGTGAAGAAATTTGGTTATTGCCTTCCCCCAGCATGTTTGAGCAGAGTAGTATTAACAAGAGAGCAAGTCTCCTCTGGTTATTATATAGGATCCATATTCAACAGAAACGGATCTCTCTGTGATTTTCTCCCAGTGGTCCTAGTTTTTATCTCTTCTTTTTGAAAGTCAGTCATATATTTGGGAGGCATTGCTTAGGTAAAATATCTTCACTTTCCTAAATTGTTCCTCATCACGAGTTCTTAAGGATCTTTTTTATCCTGGACATCTTCTTCTAGGTGGTAAAGTTTCAAAAAATATTCCTGAAATCAAGGTGCACTGAACTAGACACTATTCTAAGCATGGTTGAACCAAAACAAAGAAGAATAGAAGAATAATTACCTTCCCTCTGATCACTGTTACTTCCTTTAGTAGAGAGTCAGTTTCTGATAATTTTTATTAACTGAATATGTCAAAACTTTGACTCATATTTATGTCCAAACTTCTATCTGGCAATATATCCAGGCATCTGACCCTTTTTCTCTGTACCTATTCCTCTGTATCTTCTCCTTTTTTATCCTTTATATTAAGCACACTCTTAGTGAAATCCAGGTAGCAGAAGGATGAACTTAATTTAGATCCATTCTTTACAGTATGAGGAAAGAATGAGGACAGGGAGCTGGATGGATAAGAGACTAGGATTTGTGAAGCATGTTCATGCATAGGGGCTACACATAAGGGGCAGGAAAAAGAATAAAGAGCCAAGGAAGGGGTCTTTCAGAGGTGGCAGAATAGGCAGGAAAAGATAGTAAGTACAGGCTGAGAAATAAAAGTAACAGTGGTTTGAACTATATTCTGTATTCTCTTCCTTTAATTCTAAGCTTTCAAATGAATTCAAATTCTTTTCTGTAGAAATCAGACTCGTGTACATTTTGATAGCTTACAGACTCTATAAATTCAACATCTCAAAATTGGATCCATCATCTCTACCTCTACAACATACATCAAATATTTTCACAGCCTGTCTTATGAAATTCAGTCATTTAATCCAGAAGAGATGGGAGAACTTAAGAATTCCTAACCTCTCTTCTTCTATAGAACTACTCAGTCTAATCTTTGCTTATGCCATTATATTTATACCTCTAAAAGATGCTCCTTTTCTACATCTTTAGAGCCATTCTAGAGGCATTTATTTACACAGTGATTACTTCTCAACTGAACCACTGAAGCCAACAGTTGCCTCTTTTTAGAAGTCCTTTGTCTCTTCTGGTTCCTTAAGTTTGGGTGTAAAAGAAAGAGGAATAAGAGAGGTTTGGTATCTTTGTTCAAAACTGAAATCATGGTCTTTACAACAAATGGGGATGTGGGATAGATATAGAAATTTATTAAGACACAAGAGACTTCAGCATTTTGAATATCCATAGGAAGGATCCATGGAGAGATTGACTACACAGGAAATGGAATGGATAATTAAAAAGTCAAAGTTTCTAAGAAGATCAGAGATGGATAGACACTATATCAGAGGTGGGGGGATTGTAACTAGGAGGATGGATAGATTTTTGAGTTGGCTAGATGCAAAGAAAAGAGCAAGGTATAGGTATTGATGAGTTTATGAGTCTATCATAGATACTGAGGAACTTGCATCTGAAAGCCTCTCCTGTCTTTGTGATGCTGTTGGGGAGGTGATCTTCTAAGAGAGGAGAAGATGAATTTACCATTTAGAAAATATTTAGAAAATGTAAAAAATTGCTTGCAATGAGTGAAGGAGCAAATTAACCAGAGGTTATTATAATGGACTTGCTCAGTAAGCGCTCATTTGAGGTTCGTGGTCATAAATGTTAATAAAAACAGCCTGCCTTTGAGCATAACTTTCTATAGGAACATTGAACTGTATTTGTGCAGGCTTGAATTAAGCATGTCCAGGATGAGTTGTGCTTGTAGTACAGTAAGTCAGAATGATAGAGGATTTTATGGGACTTTCTTTATATTTAATCAAGGTTTATTTTTTCTGCTTTATTATAGGGTTGGAAGTATATCATAAATTTTTTTCATCTCAAATTGACTTTGATGTGTGATAAAAACTGAGGAAAAACTAATTTACCACTAACAAATCATGTCAGCAATACATATTGAAAAGACCCACAGTTAAATATGACTTTATGACATCTTTACTATTCTATATTATTCTGTAACTAGTGAACATTTCTGACCTGTGGGATCTATAATTATTAAATTTGTTCTATCAGTATCACATGTCAGTCTCCCTTGAAAAATTTGTGTAGCTTTACAGTATGTTTTAATGAGGTAATTCTTTTCATTTTCCTTCCAAACCTTGTGGGTAGTCTGTCTTATTTGTTTTTCCGAATTAACTTTAGAAATAATTTGCTAAGTTTCCTCCCTATTCACATATATCTTCACTGAACTTTGCCTTCATTTGGGATTGTTCTTCTCTATTCAACAGTTTTCTGGATGAGTAAGTGTTAGCATTTTGACAGTTTTGTTTTCTATTAACCTAATTCCTGTGTCTTACTGTACATAAACCCAGGTGAAATATCCTGTTTAGGATTTATCTCATGACATCGCCCAGCAACTACTCCACTGCTCTAGTCTCTGAATTCCTCCTCATCTGCTTCCCTAACTACCAGAGTTGGCAGCACTGGCTGTCCCTGCCCCTCAGCCTCCTCTTCCTCCTGGCCATGGGGGCCAATGCCACCCTCTTGATCACCATCTGGCTGGAGGTCTCTCTGCACGAGCCCATGTACCACCTGCTCAGCCTCCTCTCTCTGTTGGACATTGTGCTCTGCCTGACCGTCATCCCCAAGGTCCTGGCCATCTTCTGGTTTGATCTCAGGTCCATCAGCTTCTCAGCCTGCTTCCTCCAGATGTTCATCATGAACAGTTTCCTCCCTATGGAGTCCTGCACATTCATGGTCATGGCCTATGACTGCTATGCGGCCATCTGCCACCCACTACAATATTCAACCATCATCACTAACCAATTCGTGGTCAAAGCTAGTGCTTTCATTGTGGCTCGGAATACTTTGCTGCTTTCACCTGTCCCCATTCTCTCTGCCCAGCTCCATTATTGTGGGAAAAATGTCATTGAGAACTGCATCTGTGTCAACTTGTCTGTGTCCAGGCTCTCCTGTGACAATTTCACCCTTAACAGAATCTACCAATTTGTGGCTGGTTGGACTACTGGGGTCAGATTTCATCCTCATCTTCCTCTCTTACACCTTCATCCTAAGAGCTGTGCTTAGGTTCAAGGCTGAGGGGGCTGCTGTTAAAGCCCTGAGCACATGTGGCTCTCACTTCATCCTCATCTTGTTCTTCAGCACCATCCTCTGGTTGTTTTGTTGAGAAATGTGGCCAGAAAGAGGGTCCTCATGGACATCCTCATCTTGCTCAATGTCCTTCATCACCTCATACCTCCTGCCTTGAACCCTATTGTATATGGATTTCGAACCAAAGAGTTAAGGCAGGGGTGTCAGAAGTTATTGTGGAAGGGGCTTTGAATACATAGAAGGGCACCTCTATAGAAATGTCTATTACTATTTCCTTTGTTTCTATTCTGGGATTTGTTATTCCAGACAGTAAACTAATGCTTGGATAGCAAATATTTCCTACCCACTTTCTGTCCCTCTAGTATCAGAAATTACTGTGGATCTCTTAGTACCTGACCAAAGTTCATTTGCCTATTCAGGTACCTAACCTTAGGTACCTAATTTTGTATGTAGACATTTATATTTTTAAATCATCTCATCTTCATAATAGTTCTACGGGACAGAGGTTACTGTCTCATGTTATACATTAGAAAATAAAAATTTATGGAGAAATATTGACAAAGGTCACACTTGGTGAGTGGTGGGGCATCAATTCAAGTACAGGTTATCCGACTCCAGAAACTTTTCATGACACAGCACTCCTTTCTCAGGTACAATTGAAGCTCTAGCTCTGCTGTTCAGGCCATGATCTCTGTGTCATTTTTGTTTTTTCTTTTTCTTTTTTTTGTAGAGAGGGAAAGGGTGGGGAGGGGCAGAGGGAGAGGGAGGGAGAGAATCTTAAGCAGGTTCCATGCCCAGCATGGAGCCTGATGTGAGGCTTGATCTCACAACCCTGAGATCATGACCTGAGCTGAAATCAAGAGTTGGACGCTTAACTGACAGGAGCACCCAGGTGTTCCTCTGTGTCATTTTTCTGAACCTGCTGTTGCCAATAGACCGTTCCCCTCAGATTCAGGAAGAACTAAGCAGAGGCACATAGCTCAGAAAAGTTACCATGTTTTTTTGATCATGACTGTTCAAGATTCTATTATAAAAGCATAATTTTCATAATAATACCAGTTTATGTCCAGCAGAATCCTCACACACCTTCAAACTCTTTGTGGAAAGGCCAGGACACTGAGGACCCAAGTGGAGGTAGAAGTGGGAATGAGAAGACCAGAATGCAAGAAATGGTAAAACTGACGTGGTAGTATAGGGGACATCCTGCTTACTGAAGACTATGTCCCATGTGGTCTGGAGCTGCACCCAAAAACCTTAAACGAGAGGAACATAAGTATAGCATATTGTTAAAATTCTGGAAGTCACAATCTGGTAACAATGGGTGAGGAAACATATATATTATTGTAGCTGGTAGGGAGTGATGTCATTATTTACGTGGGTATAGAGAATTTAGGGTTCAGGCTCATCAAATAACATTACTCAATGGTCAGATATAATTTTTATTTGCAAAATTCTATAGGGTGAAAGCAAGAGCCACTCCCTTAAGAGATCCTTAAACACTGATTCTGGTGAGTAGATTCCAAAATTTTTTTTTTTAAAGATTTTATTTATTTATTTGACAGAGAGAGAGACAGCGAGAGAGGGAACACAAGCAGGGGGAGTGGGAGAGGGAGAAGCAGTCTTCCCCGCGGAGCAGGGAGCCCGATGCGGGGCTCGATCCCAGGACCCTGGGATCATGACCTGAGCTGAAGGCAGACGCTTAACGACTGAGCCACCCAGGCGCCCCAGTAGATTCCAAATTTTTAAAAATTATTTGAGGGTGCCTGGGTGGTTCAGATGGTTAAGCGTCTGCCTTCGGCTCAGGTCATGATCCTGGGGTCCTGGGATCGAGTCCCACATGGGGCTCCCTGCTCCTTGGGGAGCCTGCTTCTCCCTCTGCCTCTCTCTCTCTCTGTCTCTCATGAATAAAAAAAAGAAAAATCTTAAAAAAAAAAATAAAAGGCATTTGAAATGTGGAGAGTACTAATTTCTTGTTTTCAACAAATATGATCTTCTTTGTTTTTGTAATATCTCTTGACTGGTAAATTGCAAATATTGGATATAAAGGTATATACTATATGGTATTAGAGTATTTAAAAAAAAAAAACTTGATGAAAGGTGGAGAGTTGGAGAGCTGCTTGATTCCTTTAAGTGTAAAGGGTATGAAAGAGTGGTTTAAAGTATCTTAGAGGAATGTCTTTAAACAATGAGAAGAACTTGATTATCAGTTTGATGTGGTTTTGGAATATAGGTGAGGTTTGGTGGGGTGAGGTCCAGAGCCTACAACCAAGAAAGAATTCTTGAGACGTCTTTGGTGCAAAATGGTGGTTTTATTAAATCACGGGGACAGGACCCGTGGGCAGAAAGAGTTGCAGCACCAGGATTTTGAGGAGTGGCTGATTATATACACAGGTGTTGGGGGAAGTAAGGAAAAGGGAGATTTCAAAAGAGCTTTCATATGCTAAAGAGGACCTATAAGATAATGCTAAAGAGGACCTACAAGATACCAGAGGCCTTGCCATTGTCAAGTTAAGGTTGTTTTCCCCTCTAGCAAGGTTTTAACATTAAGATAGTTGGGAGATTCCTGGAAGAATGTCACACATCCCACCCAGGAGTGGCCGTAGAGGGGGAGATTGCAGGGTGTCAGCTTATGCTTCGTCTTTAGCTAGCCTTCTGCTCCCTCATCAAGTTGGTTGTGTGGGAGGGAGAGAAAGATGACTGTATTTTCATGCTGATACTTGTATGGATTTTGTCTTTGGTGATTCAAGGAATATTGGCATAAGGTTCTCTTCTTAAGAGTAAAGACAGCGACTGGGTTCCCTAGAGCCAAACATAATTAACTTGGTGGCCTGGTCATGCAGCTGTCCTTGCTTAAAGGGTGAAAAAAAGATTCCTAGTTATGTGGTCTTTCCTGAGATGCTCATATTAATTCTGAGTACGCATCCTATTGTCTCCACACACAAGGAAGGACATTTTGATAGACTCTTCCCTTAAAAATAAATCTAAGTGCCATGTTTAATCTTTAAGGTCCTGAATTAGTCACATCTCATGTGATTTTCCATTTCTGTACACCACTGTCCTTCCTGCAGTCCTAAAATCCATTTTCTGCAAATTCCTTAGGCAAATTTTGAAGTCCCCAAATCACTCTGACCTCAGGTTCCCCTAGAGGTGCATTTCCTTTTAGTCCTTCTAAGATACTAAGGCTTCAGCTGTAAAACAGATCTCTCCTGATTTGTGGGGAGGCTAGGGGGCTTATATAGTAACATATCTTACCCTGAGCCCAGGGAAGAGTCAGACTTTAGATGGTGCTTTCCTCTGCTTGTCCAGCATAATTTTACCCACTGGAGAGGAGCTTTAGCTTGTCAAGATGAGCAACAAAGACTAGATTTAGCCTCTCAATAAAACAACAAAACATTGGACAAAATATACAAAATAATGGTTCTGAGGATACTGGACCTGAGATAATGGAGGACAATGATCCCTAAGAGATAGGAAACAAAAGCGGTGAGTCCTGTTTACTGGAGAAAGATTGTTACAACTTATTGGAGAGAGATTCCAAGCCATGTTGAAGGAAGGGTGAACTTAGGTGTAGCCTGGCAGTCTTCCTGTGTTGAGAAGGACATGGGAATCAGGGAAGGCCAAGGTAGTCAGAGTTCACAGGGTAGAGTATGAAAGGAGAGAGAACTGCATAGAAAGAGAATTCCAAAGATCTACAGAGGGCCCCCTAAAGTATTCAGCAGATGGGTACATGCATGTGTGGAAACAATCCAAAAATATTTGAGGAAACAAAAAACAAAAACAAGACTCAATTACGTAGGGATCTCTGGATGGCTTTTCAGAATTGTCTAAGTTGAGAGATGTGTGTGCCATACAGACCCTTTTTTCCTCTTATCAGCTAGTCTTTGGATAGGATTGACCCAGGGAGAGAGCAAAACCTTGGAGGAGATAGCTCCCTTTTGCCAAAGACAATGCCCCTAGAAGAACATAGCTGAATGTCCTGCCTTCATCATTGTTACTTTTCAGTGTGAAAAAGGAAGTCCTGGCCAACACAGTAAGTCAAGGAAGAAAGAAGAGTTTTAAGGATCAGAGTAGAAATGGTTAAACTATCATTATTTTTATGTGATATAATCAGTAAACATAATAAACAGGGTTTATTATTAGCCTTCTGCTCCCTCATCAAGTTGGTTGTGTGGGAGGGAGAGAAAGATGACTGTATTTTCATGCTGATATTTGTGTGGATTTTGTCTTTGGTGATTCAGGGAATATTGGCATAAGGTTCTCTTCTTAAGAGTAAAGACAGCGACTGGGTTCTCTAGAGCCAAACATAATTAACTTGCTGTTAATGTTCAGTTAGATGCTCAGATATAATAAACTTTAAAAAATCAATAGTTTTCTTTATACCAACAAAAATCATCTAAAAATAATAGAAGTTAACATACCATTTACAGTAATAGAAAACTTATTAATATGTAGAAATTGGCATCATAATAAATACACAAGACCTTTAAGGAGTCTATTTTAAAATTATGCTTAAAAGTATTTAAATGAAGACCTGATTAAATGTAGAGATAAACCATGTACATGGAAAGGACACATGAGCATTTTAAAGATGTCTGTTCTCCTCAAATTAATTCGTAAAGTCAATGCAATTTCAAGAAACATTCCAGCAAAGATTTTCAGAGGATGTTTGGTGCAGTTATTCTAAAATGTAAAGTGTATATGTAAGGTAAAAGTTTCACCAAATGGAAGAGAGTTTTTAAAAAGATTTGTCACACCTTACCAGATAATAAAACATACTACAAACTCATTGTATATCTAATGGTTGTGCCTAGTGCAACAGCATGGGATATAATAAAGAGTTTATAACAGGCTCATGTATTTAAGTTAAATTGATAAGATATAATATCATTTACATGTATATAACTTTAATATACACGTAGAAAAGCATAGGTGAAAAATACACAACAGATTGCTTATATAGTTATTTCTGGTGGGTGACATTTTGCTGGACTTTAAATGATAGACAATATTATATAATTTGAATGTTAGAATGCTAGTGTATTATCAGAGGAGATTAAAAACTGCCATTGGTGGGCTGTATTCTTCAGAGTGAGAATTCAAAGGATGAGTATCAGATTGGGGAGAAAAACTACCAGTTTACATAAGTAGAAAACAAAAGTAAGAAGTCAGTGAACTAAGGGGGATGCATTTAAAGGTCACTAGTTAGGAACTTGTGGAGAAACAGTAAAAAATAAGTGTGGGAGAAGTGGGAACTACAAAGCAGCTCTTTCACTTTTTATTGGCTTGATTGTAGCATCCCTTTTGAATTTCAGTTTTGGCCATCAGTCTGTTCTGGTGCTATCTTTGCACTGCCCTGTTGTGTTCCGGGTGTGTACTTCCCAGCGCAAGTGAATAGAGCCGTGTTAGTGGATTCCCAGCAGAAACAGCTCGTGCCCTGCTTGCCAGCTGAGTGGTTATCTGTTCTCCTCATTTTATCTATTTCAGATGGGCTCAATCCTCCTGTGCAATATAATGCAGCAGGAAGCTCCAGACTGCTACAATTACACCGATCCCAAACAAATTTATAAAGGGCAGCAGGAGATAAGTTTCTGCCCATTTTCTAATGTAAGGTAGCTGCCGGGTGAATTATGTTTACAGGTGGCTCAGATGAGACAACAAGAAAATTAAATAAATGATTTATTACCTAACTTGTCTAAAATCAGTGGGAGATACTATGGGCTAAAAATTCACATCTCAAATTATTTCTCTCTTGAACATATTCTTTGCTTGAAGTCTAAGCCTTTCCTAAACTCCTCTCAGATGTATCTTTAAGTAACTATACTGTATGTATCTTTTCCTATAATTGTTAATTACTTTATGTATATGCATTTATTTTTCAGTGGAGTCTTATTGCTGGGAAAATGAAATATTTGAGTACTTAGATCAGCCTGTACTCAAAACTTAAACTTTTTTGTTTACACCTCCAATTTTGACTTATTTCATTTTTGTGGTTGATCTACCTCTAACATATAGACTTGAAACATCTGCTTTCTATCACCTTTGACCGTCAGGCTCAAATTTTCAACTATCCTTAGTAAGTCACAATTGTTGAATATCTAGTGTCACAAGCCATTGGTGGAATCCTCTTTATACTGTCATTCATTCCTTTCTTGTCTGATTTTATTTTTTGTGTAGCCTTAGATTCTATAGCCCATAATTTAATTATATTTTTGGAAATAATCTAACCTCTTTTGTTCTCTCCCTCCATTTCATTGCTTGAAAAAACCCAAACTCTGTTTAAATCTAAATATCTATCTCCTCTGTGAAAGATTGAAATTTGCTAGGAAAAAATCCCATAAATAAACATACTGATTTCACATTAAATTAATTAATTAAAGATTTTATTTATTTATTTGAGAAAGAGAGAGACAGAGAGAGAGAGAGCATGAGCAGGGGGGAGGGGCAGAGGGAGAGGGAGAAGCAGACTCCCCACTGAGCAGGGAACCTTACACAGGGCTCCACCTCAGGACTCTGGGATCATGACCTGAGCTGAAGGCAAACTCTTAACTGATTGAGCCATCCAGGAACCCACATTAAATTTATTATTACAAACTTCAGATGTACACTCAACAATACCCAGAAATCTTAATGTGTGATGTCATTACAGTAAATGAGCCCATATCCACCAAGTTGTCTAAGAAAGAATCCTGATTCATATTTGATTTCTACATTGAATACCTCATTTCTCATTTGTAATTCATCATTATATTGACTTGACTATTCTTCCAAAATTTGTTTATTCAGAGTCATTTCCTCTGCCACCAATCTGGTCCATGCCACCACCATCGCTTGCCTGGACCAGATAATAGTTTTCTCCTGCCTTTTCTGCTTGTACCCTTGTTTTCCTTCCTATTCATACCTCTCTTTGTTAAGACCTTTTTGATCTGCCTTACCTAACCTAATGCTCCCATAGTAATGCTCCATGATGGTACATGAGAGGATTTTGTATATTTTCTTTTGTATAATTACCAAAACTTTTAACACTTATTTGTTTTATATTTTTATCTGTATTACCAAAAGAATACCTTTTAAAAATATTTAATTAAAAAGTACTGATGAATCACTGAACATTATATCAAAAATCAATGATAAACTATACCTTGGCTAATTGAATTTAAATTAAAAAAAAAGTAACTTATGTACATGGTTCAAAATTTTGAAAATTAAAAAAGGTATTCAGTAAAAGTAATTCATTCTTTGTTTCAGTTAGTGTATGTCTGATTGCATATAATAGAAACTCCAAATATGGTGACCAACAAATTAGAGAATTCTTTTCCTTTCATGTAGAAGGGTTTCAGAGGTGGACATCCAGGGCTGAAACCAGAGCTTCACCAGTTTCTATATTCTTTATCATACTTAAAAACTGACTTCTGTCCTCAAAGTTGCTGATGCTTTTAGCTAGAAATTCAGGTGTCAATCCTGTGTCTGTTCCATGAGAAAGGAGTGAGGGCTAATGACCTTCATTTCTTAACTGAGTTAGTTCACGTTAGAGTCTTCTTGGAAACCCCACCAAATGACATTCAGAATCTGAGAGGAATAGTATTTTGGCAGTATAGATGGGTACCCAAATAAAATTATGGTTTTTGTTAATAAGGAAGAATGGGGCATTGGGTACACAATCAGCAATCTCTAAGAACCATTCTATTCTATCTGCCAAGCACAGAATTTTCTTTCCCAGAAGCAACTACTCTTATAAGTTTCTTGTATATCCTTCCAGAGGTAATTTGATTATATATAAGAATATAGATGATAATGTATGTATTTATATATACACTTATTTATATTTATTCTTTTTATAGCATTAAAATAATGTTGTGTAGCATTCTATGCACTGTTTTTGCCTCTTGCTTCTTTGCTAAATAATATATCTTAGAAATTATTCAAATAAGTACATTTAGAGATGCCTATTTTCTTTCAACAACGACATAATTAGAGTGAGCTCTTGGTGAGATAGGAACCATGTTTGCCTTATTCATCATTGTATACAGTGCCTAATACAGTTTGTGGGGCATACGGTGGTAGTTAGTATTTGTTTAATGGATGGGTCACACAAATAGCAAATGCCAGGGGCGCCTGGGTGGCTCAGTTGGTTAAGCGACTGCCTTCGGCTCAGGTCATGAACCTGGAGTCCCGGGATCGAGTCCCGCATCGGGCTCCCTGCTCAGCGGGGAGTCTGCTTCTCCCTTTGACCCTCCCCCCCTCTCATGTGCTCTCTCTCTCTCAAATAAATAAATAAAATCTTTTAAAAAAAATAGCAAATGCCAGGGCTAGTATTCAAATCCGTTTGTGATTTGAATGGCTTTATTCCCACGACCTTATCCACAACTTTGATGTGTTAGGTGACAGATTTCCTTATATTGAACTCTCTTTGCATTCTTCAAAAGATAAATATATTAAAAAATGTTAACAGTTTGCTAAACTCGACTTGCTAGGATTTTGTTTAGGATATCAATAACTATGGTCACATTTATCAGTAAAGAGAAGGGTCATTTAGAACACAGACATTGGAATCAGATTGATATGGCTATGAATGTAGGTTAATTGTGGTGAATTTGGGGCAAGGCTTTATCTTTCTATTTATCCCCTATAGAGTGGGGATAATAGTTCCTACTTAAGAGTTGCCCATTCATATCTAAGGGAGATGATTCAATGAGAAAAAATGTAAAAGAACTTAAGTAGTTTAGGTCTCTCATAAAGGTCCCTCAAAACTTTAGGATTACTATTATAATAAAGGAGGTTGCTCTATAGTCTCTTTTCCTACACATTTGACCATGTTTGCATGTCAGGTTTGTGCACCAGATCATTGACTTCTGGCTTCTGGGCAATTTCTTACCGTAGCTTCAAACCACTCCATTCTTTAATCCCAACTCCCTACCTGCAGGAGCACCATAAGACAGTTCCCAAAGGACTCAGCTCTTCATCCCCTAAGTCTGTTTCCCAAGCCACCTTTTCCCATCTGGGTCCATAAATGGGGGGTAGGAGAGGAATAGGAGCTCATAAAACTCTTCATATTTATTCATCTAAGTCCCAGCATGGTTACCAATACAGCTGATACATCATAAAGGACTCATCCTTTGACATCTTCTGTAAGTTCCAGGGTCAAGGGAGGGTAGGTAGCACAGACTGAATTGGCTCTAGATGGGAAGAGTGACAAGGCAGGCAGGAATCTTTTCTAATAGGCAACCTCCAATTAGCAGGAAGAAAAGGCAATGAGGTGGTGGGAGATGTGGCTCTGGATGCATTAGCATCCAGAAATCCTAAGCATCTCTGTAAGGAGCATGCTAGGTTTTCTTTCTTCCCTCTGCCTTTCTAAAAAAGGATCCCATTTCCTTGCTTGGTTAGGAGACCTAGTGCATGTAGAGAATTGGACTTCATCTTGCCTGACCAGGAAAAAAAGGAGATCTATAAATTCTACAATGGGATAGGGGGTGTAGGTATGCTGACTTTAGTATGTCACCAGATACCTGGCATGGAGATTCAGGAAAAAATGTTGATGAAGAAGCTTCCCCCCAACTTTGTCTCAGTAGAGCAATTTAAACTGCAGAGAGCTAACTTTCTTTAGATTGATAGAAAGCTCTCTTTCAGATTCAACCAGGCTCCATTTCTCTGATTTCTCTCTGATGGTCCTAGTTTTGCCCTCTCCCTCAAAATAGCCATTCCTATATTTTGAAGTTATCACTAATGTTCTTATTTTTGGCAGTCCACACATCTATAATTTGTAGATTTTTATCATCCTGTAACTTTTATCATCTTGTAACTCATATGACTTAATACAATGTACTGAATTGGGTAGGATACTCCAGGTGAAGTAACCAGAATAGGGCTGAGAAAGATTCTCAACTACTTTGCTCTTGAGATTGTATGTCTATGAAATAAATTTATATACGTGTATACACACACACACACACACACATATAACACTTAGAAGAATGCCTGGTACATACTAGACACTTGGTATTTTTCAGCTAATACTGTCTATCCAGTTTTAGAGTCCTAAATCAATGTTTACTCTATGTACCACATCACTGACTTATGTTCCTATGTGTACTTTTACCATTCAGGACATCTAGGAATCTGTTCTTTTTTCCTTCTCTCCTATTCCAGGTTTCTCACTCCCTCCCCCTGTCCCATTCTCCAATGTTAAGCAGTGAAGAAATGGAGTTGAATAGACTCTGAGCTGAAGCGGTAACACTGGGTGGCTGGAGGCAAGTGTCCTGGGCTTGATGAGTTTTGGGCAATAGAAGTTTGGCTTTTCCACAAGTTAATGACCAACATGTGAAGAACAGAAGCAGAGACATAGGAGAATTGATCAGTGAGTGGCCTTTGAGAAGAAGCATAAACAGGTATGAAGATTATATCAAACAATGCTAGAAGAGGACAAAGTGCTAAGAAGGTCATTCAATAGGGATGAGAAAATAGGATATAGAGAGGATAAGGGTCAAGGAGGAGAGGAAAGACAGGTACAGGGAGATAGATTTTTATATGGATAAGTTGGTAATGACCAGACTGGAGGAAATTCAAGAAAATTCTAACAAACATGTTAGGAGCAATAGGGTTGTTTTGTGTTTGTATTAATTAGGGCAAGGGCAAGAGATTTCTTAAGTTAGAGACCTAGCCCAGGGTTTTACCACTAACAGGAGCAGGCTCTTGAGGAGCACCTGTAAACAGTGGCATGAAGAAGCCCCCAAGTTCCAATATGCATTTTGTATCCTGCTCTGCCCCCTCAGTGACCATCAACTGTAGTATGGATCAGGACTTCTCTCCCTTCCTCAGTGTCCCCTTCAGCACACTGAAACTCTGGCTAACTCTCCTCTCTCACTTTCCTTCCTTGGAATTTTCCATCAATGTAGAACATCAAGGCCCATAATTCAAAAATCTTTTCAACAGATTTTTATGAAGAATCTGTGGGGTGTTAGATAATGTTGGTGTGTATAAATGGAAAAGTGTAATTTGTCTGTCTTCAAATATTTCACAGGAGGGTAGAGGGAGACAAAGAAGTACAAAATCTGTGTTGTGTTACAGAGAAAATAATAATAATAATAATAATAACTTTCTCAATGAACTAACTACTTCAGTTATCTTACTTTCCTTCTGAATTTTAACCTTTCCATAAACAAATAAGCATGCTGCAGTATGTTTCATTCCTGTCTTGCTTTTTTCTTCACTTATGAACTTGAAATGAGGCTCTTTAGCTATGTAGTCAACACTCTCTGTTTACATGTCCTCCCTTACTAACTTCATCACCCTCGTTCTGGTTTCTGTTGGCACCAGTCCAGTGAATTACTCTTGTCCAGGTCACTGTAAAATTTAATGGCTATTCATATTCTCATGTTATTGAACTTCTGCTTAACTGACAAGTTGGCCATATACTCCTTGAAGTTTTCCCCCCAATTTTTCCTAGGTCACCATAGTCTTCTGATTTTTTTCATACTCTTACAGACCCTCCATTTATGTCTCTTTTTTTCTTTTTTCACCCTTTCGGTGTTGCTATTTTCCAAGGTTTCAATGTTTGAAAGACAAGGCAGATCCAGTGAAGAAGGAAATATGACTCCAAGTTAGGGAACTAGAACAAATAATTGATAGTGGAACTGCAAGGCTAGGAGGGCTACGATTCAGTGTAGGAGATGGAAGGTTTGACATTTTGAGGATGGGCAGATTCTGTTTCAGTGGTTGGAAACAAGGAAAGGATGGGACAATGTACAAGTAGATTGGTAAGTTTTATCTTGGGAAGTTGAAGAAAATATCACTGGACACTTCTTTCTTCTGCAAGGTAGTGTTTGATGCCATCTTCCAAGAGGAGAAGTGGAGTTCAAGGTTTGAAAAGAATGAAGAAGGCTTGAAAAAGGCTTTGGAAGAAGGGAAAGTTGATCAGGCAAGCTTTGTAGGATGGACAGGCAGCATTGAGGACTCATTTAAAGTTGGTAACTATAAACTTATAGTAAAAGCAGCCATTTCTGTAGTTTTAGACTTATTCTAAGAAGACTTGGTATGACCAGGTGCAGGCCCTGGAAAATGAATGGTTGTATTCAAATAGGACTGGAGTTTTAGCAAATGACTGATTTAATTAATTTTGTATTCCATTTTCTTCTAGTATACCATGAGTTTGGGGAAGGGATATAACAAAATCATTCATCTAAAATTATATTGGATATGAGAGTAGGTGAGTACCTAATTAAAAGTTTTCCAACCCACATCAATGTCAATAATTATCTCAAAAACACCTATTAAAGATCCTTCTTCTCATGCCTCCTTCATATTAGTACTGGATGATTATAAAAACTAGGTGTGTTTCTGGCCTATCTTTTTATACTATTAACATTTTATTTTCCTTACTAGTACCATGCTGACATAATTTGTTACACATTTTTAATGTTGGGAGGTTATCCCCTAGCATTATTCACCTTTAAAATCTTAGTTTTTTCACTGATTCATTTTTCCTTTATAGACCATAGCATTATTTGTCAAATCTCACCAGTCTGTCTTTATGATATTGACTGGGATTTGCCTTTTAGGATGAGTCTCCTATATATCATTAGCTTCCTGAAGAGTGAGAAGCACACTTTTGAAGTGAACTAAAAAAAAAAAAGTTGCCTCTTGTATCTGCCCATACAAATAGTCAAGAGAAGCCTCAAGATTCATTCCATGGCCTTACCCAGCAACTACTCCACTGCTCCAGTCTCTGAATTCCTCCTCTTCTGCTTCCCTAACTACCAGAGTTGGCAGCACTGGCTGTCCCTGCCCCTCAGCCTCCTCTTCCTCCTGGCCATGGGGGCCAATGCCACCCTCTTGATCACCATCTGGCTGGAGGTCTCTCTGCATGAGCCCATGTACTACCTGCTCAGCCTCCTCTCTCTGTTGGACATTGTGCTCTGCCTGACCGTCATCCCCAAGGTCCTGGCCATCTTCTGGTTTGATCTCAGGTCCATCAGCTTCTCAGCCTGCTTCCTCCAGATGTTCATCATGAACAGTTTCCTCCCTATGGAGTCCTGCACATTCATGGTCATGGCCTATGACCGCTATGTGGCCATCTGCCACCCACTATGATACCCATCCATCATCACTGACCAATTTGTGGCCAAGGCTAGCATCTTCATTGTCACCCAAAATGCCATTCTCACTGCACCTATTCCTATTCTCACTGCCCGGCTCCATTATTGTGGGAAAAATGTCATTGAGAACTGCATCTGTGTCAACTTGTCCGTGTCCAGGCTCTCCTGTGACAATTTCACCCTTAACAGAATCTACCAATTTGTGGCTGGTTGGACTTTACTGGGGTCAGATTTCATCCTCATCTTCCTCTCTTACACCTTCATCCTAAGAGCTGTGCTTAGGTTCAAGGCTGAGGGGGCTGCTGTAAAAGCCCTGAGCACATGTGGCTCTCACTTCATCCTCATCTTGTTCTTCAGCACCATCCTCTGGTTGTTGTGTTGAGAAATGTGGCCAGAAAGAGGGTCCCCATGGACATCCTCATCTTGCTCAATGTCCTTCATCACCTCATACCTCCTGCCTTGAACCCTATTGTATATGGGGTTCAGACCAAAGAGATAAAACAAGGAATTAAGAAATTACTGTGGAGAGGGATGTGAATATGTAAAATAGATTTCTAATTCCTTTTCTTCCTTCTCCTCAGTGATTTTGTCTAGGCAGTGAATTGGACAAAATCTTGGTGAGTATTTATTATACACTCTGAAGCTCACTTCATAATTGACCCAGATTTCTTCCTTTATTCTCCTCGCCTGGTTTGGGTGAAGGTAGAGGAAGAAACTCATATTTCTTGAGTAACTGCTTTGAGTATAGGCAACTTTATTTAAGTAGATTTAATCTTTCCAACATTTCTGTAGGTGTTATTACTTCCATTTTACATAGTAGAAAAAAAGATGCTTTTCAAGAGTGGAAAATGCCAAAGACCACATTCTCTGGAAAGTGGCAGAGAAGGAAATTCAGACTCCAGAGCCTGGGCTCCTTCTACAGAAATGCCCCTTCAAGTGAAATTGAAGCTGGATACCAGGCCTCTATCTACTTTGCTTGTGTTTTGTCTTTCTGGATATCTATTTCCCGCCTATACCTACTTCCTTGAGAACCAGCAGGTTCTCAGAGAAGGCAGACTCCTGCCTGACAAAGCATCTGCAGGCCTACAGGAGAAGAGTGTTCAGGAGAAGAGTCTTAGAAATGAGGATAGGTTGAGAGAGAGGTGGGGAGAAGAGATGCCATTTCTCAGAAAATGGGGAAACTGACTGGGGCAGTGGTTTGGCCACTTCTCCTAAATGTTTAAGCTACACATCCAGTGAACTGAAAATCAGGTCTTACTTGATCTGTTGACTTTGCTTAAGAGCTCTAGTTGGAGGTGAGAAGACATAGCAAAGGGTCAGGTTTCTGGATAATAGTGAGTCTAGTCAGGAGAAGAGAAAAGAAATTGTACTGGTTATTTTCAGAGATTTAATGTAAAACAAATGGTTTAATGGAAGATGGAAACTTGAAACTAAAACAGGGGTTGCTGAAGTAATTGCAGAGGTCGCACCTGTGGGAAGAATCACACTTGGGAAGAATTTGGTCATTGGACCGCAGAAGGTTGGAGATGGGCCTAGGGGACTGGGACTGGGTGCTGCCTTCAACTGGTACTGCTGTCCCTGGAGCTCAGAGGAGGTGCCTTCAGAGCTGGGACTAAGATCTCTGAGGGTGGGACTCTATCCTGCTGCTGCTGGTACCTCAGAGGAAGTTCGGTGAGGCTGATTGGATCCTGGGAGTTCCACACCCAAACCCAAATCAAACTCAAACTCAACACCCAACCAATCAACCAACAAATCCCGGAGACTAGAATCAACTCCACTGCCAGGTGAAGAGTCATTGCTCAGGGATACTGACAAGACAGGGATAGGAAGAAGCAAGTATCCCCTGCTCTGCTTTAGCCTTCCAGTCTTTTCCAGCTGTTCTCTGTGGGTGGAAATTAAAGGGAGCCAGCTGACAAAGAAGAGGTCCAGAGTCCAAGTCCCAGCATCCCAAGCGGATCTGGATGGTAGGTCTGGGGCTGAGAGACAAGAGTTAATGACTGTGCAGCTCCTGTCAGTTTTGAGTCTGAGGGCTAGTGACCACATGAGGGACAACTGAGGCAGCACCCTGCAGTGCACACTGGCTCCCAGGGACTGGACACTGACTCAAGTCCTCCTGTGCAGGTATGCAAAGAGACATGGCATCATAACATAATGTCACAGGGCCAGCTTTCATAGCTATGGAAGAGTCTGGAGTTAGCTCTGAGCTGGAATACAGAATGACCACATCACATTGCAGGGATTCCCCACAGTAAGTGCAGCTCAGGACTGTGTGGGCTCCAGGGCAGACTCTTCCAAAGCCACACTCAGTAACAGCAGGAAAGGAAAATGACATCCATTTGCCTACAAGAAGGGGCTCTTACTGCCCTCAGGCTTGGCTCTCATTTCCTCAAGCTAGAGCCACAGGTGCGACTCAGCATTTGTCATTTTCCACAGGAGAATTCTCTCACAGGGCTCCCCTCCATCTCATGGCTGCTGGAAGAGTTTATCCACCACCACCTTCCTCCTGTCCGTCAGAGGACAGAAGGGCCAACTTCAACACTGACGACCAAAAATGATACAAATAATCTCAATGTCCTTACATACTGATAACAGTGATGGTAATGACAATGAAAACAAAAGCTCAAATGTTTTGAGCACTTGCAATATAGCAGTATCTGTGCACAATAACATTAATTTTCATAAGACCCTTGTGTGGATGATTACAAAAATTAGTTTTAAAAACATCTAACAGAAAGGATGCAATCCATAGGAATAGGATACATATTGTCAGGTGATATTGCCCAGCACTTAGTCCACTCTGTTGGTCTCTCTAGGAGTGTTTTCTCCACCTCTGCTATGCTTCTCCCAGGTGCAAATCCAGAAGGGACTCAAAGAGGAATCCCTGTTAGTTGGTCATATTCCTGCATTAGGCTTCTCTAGATCAGTGCAAACAGCCACCATAATTATGAGAAGTTTGACTCAAACTTGCTCAGGGATGCTGAGTACATGGTTGTAGAAACTACAGCTTGTGTTAGGGATTTGTAAGGGATGTAGAGGCCAGCATGCCTGTTGTCATCCCTCAGAGTGACAAGCACAGTTTCTGGCACATCAGGGGGCTCAGCAAACATCCCCTTGCTTATGATATTGAAGTGACTAAGAGTTAACCAGTAATGTCTACAATGCATCTTTCGTTCCAAGTAGTAGAGCCCTAAGTATAAGAACAGGCATGACATGTACTTGAGGTTGGCTCTCCACTTTGGTCCTTGGGAGACAAATTAAGATGATGACAGTTTCTCACAGAATTGTCAAGCCCAGTGCAGGTGCCTCAAGAAACTGGACACAGTGGTTCTAAGACAGATTTGGGGTGAGTCCTCATACAGATAAAGGGGATGGAGGAACAGGATTACCCAAAGAGCCAGATCTTGAAGGGTAAGCACACCTTTGCCGTGAAGCTCCCATTGCAAAAAAATGTCCTCTTAGTACAGTCTTTGAACATGTCTTGAATGGATAGAATGAAGTAGCAGAAACTAAAGGCATTTTAAATTGACATTTTAAAAGTACAAACCTCCAGTTTTAAGAGATAAGTGCTGGGGATGTAATGTACAACATGATGACTGTAGTTGATACTGCTATATGGTATATTTGAAAGTTGCTAAGAGACTAGATCCTAAAAGTTCTTATCACATGGAAAAAATTTTTTTCTTCTTTTTTTGTGTATATATGAGATACTAGATATTAACTAAACTTGTTGTGGTAATCATTTTACAATATGTATATAAGTCAAGCCATTATGCTGTACACCTTAGACTTCTATCCTCCTGTATGTCAATTATATCTCAATAAGCTGGAAAAAAAATAAGATATTTTGTCAGTTTAAGTGAAAATCTGTGGAGTCACTTTGCTAATACAGAATGACTGTGGTCCAATTGTACTGGAAGGGGGTGTATTAAAAATATGAGAAGGGGAAGGGAGAGGCCAGCCAATAGTCATTCACCTCACTCCCTGGTTTGCACGTTACTCACATTTGCAAGAGGAACACAGAGCCTTTTGGAAAAGAGTATCTTTGAAGAATATCATTGAACACTGCTATTCAGGACCAGCACAGATTTAAATGAAGAGCCAATAGCAAGAAAGAGCACCAAATCTCCTGGAATTAAATTATCTGGAGGAAAAAGGGAGTTATGCTGGTGACCAATGCTCGAAGCAAAGATCTAAATATTGTTGAAGGAACAAAACTATATTTTCCACATATAATAAAGTGGAGTTTGGGAGCCTTATAGTACATAGTCATCCAGATATGCTCTTGTTCTTCAGATATATTCTAAGCCAATGGGTGTTAGCATGAGAGCTGTGACCTCAGAGGCCCCGTGTGGGACATCAAACTGTGCAGCCAGGGAGTCTATAAAGCCTGGAGTTATTGCCAAGAGTAAATAAATGCTTCATAGCCGGCAAGTCAACACTGCTCTCTTGTGGCTACTAATAGGAATAGCAATATTGGGGTGAAGTCAGTTCTCAACCTCTGCTTGATGTTTGAAAGGTGACTGTTATGAAATAACAGAGTTGCCTGGGTGGCTCAGACAGTTAAGGCTTTGGCTCAGGTCATGATCCCCGGGTCTCGGGATTGAGTCCCACATCGGGCTCCTTGCTCAGCTTCTTACAGAAACTCTGTTATGAAAACTCTGTTATGAAACTCCTGGGATCTCCAACACTTAGGCAAGAGGTAGTGAGTGGCTTCAAGAAGATACTGTACTTCCTGCTCATAAGGCACATGGGAATTTAATGATTAATTAAAAAAAGAAAAGGATATAACAATTATACTCTGATTTCCTTTTCTTCAGTGACATCCAAAATCAATATCAAATCAATGACATGAGTCTGGAATTCATAAGGGTAGAACGTATCTTGGTATTTAATAAGATGTTACATTAGCAGTATTGACTAAGGACTATATATAGTAACAACGTTTATTCATTTATTCATCTCCTCAACCAAAAGTTAGTTGAGTGCTTTATGTGTGGTTACCACATTAATGATTAGTATAGATAGTTACCAAGAGATAAACTACTTTTAGAGAAATTATGCTCAAAATAGCCCATGAAATATCATTATTCCCAATTTTGCAGATTAGGCAATTGAAAAAAAAGGTAAAATACTAATAGTCATTCAGCTAACAGACCAGAATCAATAGAGAAATCAGACATGTTTGCTAACTAAATCCATTTTTCCTATCATGTTGTCTAGGGATTGAGTACATTTTTAGACTTCACCTGGACAGCTTTGTAGTTTTCTGAAGTTTTTGTGCTCCAGATTATAGATAGCAGAGGCAATGCACATCAAAATCCATCATATATTGAATTAGTCAATTCAAGAGTAAAGTTAGTTACTACAACAAAGATACTGCGGTAACTACACAATGCTAGTTTACTTCTCATCCAAACCCATTCCAGTGTATGGGGGCTTTACTTCATGTCAACTCTTAGGGAACCAAGCTTCTTCCATATGTGGATCCTCCACGTAGTAAGCCCTTAGGGATCCGACAGATATTTCTGAATCTGGCTGATGTACAAGCATATTTTTTTTCATTTAAAGATTTTATTAATTTATTTGTCAGAGAGAGAGAGAGGGAGAAAGCACAAACAAGGGGAGCGGCAGGCAGAGGGAGAAGCAGGCTCACCGCTGAGCAAGGAGCCCGAGGTGGGAGACAATCCCAAGACTCGGGGATCATGACCTGAGCCAAAGCCTTAACTGTCTGAGCCACCCAGACACCCATTGTTCCGGATCTTATAGGAGACTTTAGTGGCTCAATCTGAGAGAGATTTACATCACTTTTTCTATCATTCCATTTGCCACAGTGCTCACATAAATCCAGCTGCCTACAGGTGAGGCTGGGTCACTGAATATTTATTTCTTAAGAGAAATGATACAAGAGAGACTCTTGCATGTAAAATATACTTACCCTCTTCCCAAGGGAGACCACCCAGGCTCTCACAAAGTCCAAGATCTCGAGCAGTGAGTGTCTTCTCCGTCAGGTCCTGATGTGATTCCTCGTGGACCATTTTTCTCCTCTCACCGCATAGGTAATGGTGGAGCAGACTCTGGTATCCGTCATTAAGATTCCCATTTGGAGGTGAGGCATGGAATTTGTTCAGCAGGAGCTTTCCCATGGTAATGCTGGAATACTCTGGGGGACAGGCACTGCCACATTTTTACCCACTGAAGTGGTGGAAGTTCCCTGAACTGACACTGGTTATGTTCTCTGGGAGGAACTTGCCACTGTTTCTATGACCCCTTGTTCTGCCTTTGGGGGTGTATGTCTTCTTCATTGTCCCCCATGACACTATGTCATGCAGACACTGGAACATGTGACTTCTTTTGCATTACTGCATTTGGAGCCTGCTTCCAGCTCATAAAATATTAAGATCAATAATTGCTTTAACCCTTAATCAAAAACTTCCTTTAAAAGCCAAGCTCAGGTGTCTTTGTCAATAAACACCCTCAAAAACCAAACAAGTTTGGGCGCCCGGGTGGCTCAGTCGGTTAAGCAACTGCCTTCGGCTCAGGTCATGATCCCAGGGTCCTGGGATCGAGTCCCACATTGGGCTCCCTGCTCTGCGGGAAGCCTGCTTCTTCCTCTCCCACTCACCCTGCTTGTGTTCCCTCTCTCGCTGTGTCTCTCTCTGTCAAATAAATAAATAAAATCTTAAAAAAAAAACCCCCAAAACCCAAACAGGTTTCTGATCTATTTGTATCAGGGCAGTTCCATGTACTAGTAATCACATGCACGTATGTTTTTAAGCATAATTTTAGAATTTTTCTTTGGTTTCTTTATTGTCTTTTCCAGTTCACCATGCCACTTTTTAAGTAATGGTGTCTAAGGCCACTGGACTTGAGTAAGACAACTATACACATAATCTACTCTTCTCAGGGCTGGTTTCTGTGAGTCTGTGTTTTTCAAAGACAATCTAAAACTTTCTCTTAACCTTTGACCTCCCAAGCAGTAGGACAGTTTTTCAAGACCCCACATTTATGGACTTTCTCTATTATCATTAATTTCTGCTTGAAGACCAGCCAACTTTCTGCTAAGCTCATCTACTTATCATAATAACTTGTCAATGGAATCAACAATCACAAACACACACAATTATTTTCAACTGTAACCAACCATTTCCCCTAGACTTATTATTTAGTAGACATGTCAGCTTTCCTTGTTGTGTGATCTTTCTGAGATTTGTTGTTAATTTTCTCAGTGTCTGCAGCGTTAGTCAGGATAACTTGCTGGCTGTTGAAACAAACAATTCCAATATGTTAGGGGTTTAACACATACAACTTTATGTTTTGAGGATATCCATCCAATGCATGTAGAAGAGGAGGTTCTCCTCCACGCTGTCTTTTAAAAAACCTAACTTTTTCCATTGTGTATTTCCATCATTTCTAGGGCTTCATGTCTTCAGTAGCTTAAGTGCAACTGGCCAGAGTGTTGGGTAGAGAGAGTAGAGGACATCAAGTAGGCTGTGGAGATTTGCCTAGAAGAGGTATGTGCCATCTCCTTGGCCAGACTCAGTCTTATAGCCCCATCTGACTATAGGTGAGCCTGGAAAATGTAAATTTATCTGTGTGTCTAGGAAGAGGAAGAACTCAGTTTAGTAAATTTAGCCTTATCTCTGTCATTTATACACATTGATTGTCAGCTGAACTCCAAGCTTTGCAGTGGGAAGGGTGAGAAGTTGTAGGAGACCTCTGGAGATTTTGTGGCTCTCCTGGTCTCTTTGAGAGAGTGAGCCTTCCAGCCTGACCTGCTGCTTGTTTGCCTCTTTCAGAAGCCTTATTAAGTAGATCATCAGGTTTTATTTTACACTCATAAGAGAGAAGCAAAGGAGACTTTCTGAGTCCCTTCCATGTTTTCTAGTCATCCCCCCATCAGTGGTAAAGATGAAGAGAGGGACACTGGTATGCTGCATCTTAGTGGATGGGTACAGGGATCAGAATGCCCTCCCCTCCAGACCCAGTCTGTAGCCCAGGACTGTCCAAACACATTCCTGAAGGCTGCCTTAAGATTTGCTAGGATGACATCAGGAGTCTGACATGGGATTTAAATGAGCAGTGCATTCTCTGCTCAGTCCTTGTGTTTGTGCAGAGCTTTTGTGGTCAAGAGACGTTGCTGTTAGGACACAGTGGGTGGGGGACCTGATGAGTTAATATTCCAGGGAAGGACAGACCCTGTTGGATTTCCTCCACAAAGTCACTGAATTTATTGCCTTCACTTCGATGTTTATAATAGAACTAAGAACTGTGTCCTGTTTGAGAAAGAGGCTGTGAGTTTCCTTCGACCTATGCTTGCTCCTGAAAAAGTAAATATTGATTTGTCCATAAATGGAGCCAAAAGAGGTCTGTTTATGGGTCCATGTGCTGTGCTTCCTCAGAGCTGGGTGAGAGCAGTTTCCTCGACTTCCCAGGTATGCTGCTGCCTTTGGAGGAGTAATCTGGAGGAAATCTGTACACTATGTTTATCCAGCCAACTACTATCCGCTGAAACATATTTTGGAGACGGTAAGATCACACTTCTCTGCATGTCTTTTTCCTGTTGTGGGGCAAATACCGCTTTGGTTAGTATCACCACCTCCACTCTCCTTTTGCACCATCATCTTTTTTCTCAGCCAAATGTATTACATAGTTCATCTATCCCCCTCCTCATCCTGCAACCACTAGTTTTTTCTCCATATGTGAGTCTCTCTTTTGTTGTTGTTGCTTATTTGTTCATTCATTTGTTTTGTTTTTTTAGATTCCACATATGAATGAAATCATATGGTATTTATCTTTCCCTGTTTGACTCATTTCACTGAGCATAATACTAAGTCCATCTGTGTTGTCACAAATGGCAAGATTTCATTCTTTCTTATGGCCAAGTAATATTCCATTGTGTAGATATATACCACATCTTCTCTAACCATTTGTCTATCAGAGGACATTTAGGTTGCTTCCTATCTTGTCCGTTGTAAGTAATGCTGCAATAAACATAGAGGTGCATCTATCTTTTTGAATTAGTGTTTTTGTTTTCCTTGAGTAAATACCCAGAAGTGGAATTATTAGATTATATGGTATTTCCATTTTAAGTTTTTTGAGGACCTTCCATATACTCTTTTGTACAGTGGCTGTGCCAATTTACATTCCCACCAACAGTGCATGAGGGTTCCTTTTTCTCCATTTTCTTTCTGACACTTGTTACTTCTTGTCTTTTTTGATACTAGCCATTGTGGCTGGTGTGAGGTGATACCTCATTGTGGTTCTGGTTTGTATTTTCTTGATAATTAGTGATGTTGAGCATCTCTTATGTATCTGTTGGTTATCTATATGTCTTTTTTGGAAAAGTGTCTGCAGAGCCTCTGCCCATTTTTATTTATTTATTTATTTTTAAAATTTTATTATGTTATGTTAGTCACCATACAATACATCATTAGTTTTTGATGTGGTGATCCACGATCCATTGTTTTCGTATAACACCCAGTGCTCCATGCAGTACATGCCCTCCTTAATACCCATCACCGGGCTAACCAATCCCCCCCCCCCC
>NC_058413.1:50020950-50030393 GCF_002201575.2 Neomonachus schauinslandi
TGGGACCTTAGGGTTGCTGGCCTCTTGTTTTCCCAGCCTGTCTTCTGGGGGATGGGCGTGTTGCGCTGTTACTCAGGCAACCCTGTTCAGGCGGAGTTGCCCTGCCCCCCTGTGGCGGGGGATGGGCTCAGCGGGAATCAGTTTTGGGGGCTTTTGTTCTCTGGCGGCTCTCCCTGGTGGCTTTCCGCATCTCTTCTGCGAGTCAGAGCAGAAGGGACCATTTCCAACCCTCTGCCTCAGAGCAGAGAGACCGCAGTCTGTTCTTCAGTGAGCTCTCCAGGCCACACTGTCTCCGTTTCTGTCCGTGCTGCTATAAACTGCAGTGGCCTGGGTTGTGTGCCCCTCCGCAGTGCTCCCAGTCCTACCTCCAGGTCGGGGCATGTCTCTGCCCTTTGTGCTTCTGAAACCGCCAGCTGCCCCCAGTTTGCAGGTGCGATCCCGCTGCTCTGGGTTTCCGCCCCAGGGGCTGCCCTAAAGTCCTTTCCCCGCCGCTACCGGTCTGCAAGTCTGTGCCCCGTCCCCAGTGCACAAGGCTGTTGCTCACTGGCGGTGTAGGATCCCCACGGCCAGGCACCCTCCCACTGCCCTTTATCCTCTGATATCTGCTGGCAGAATCACAGCTCCCCGCTTCATACCTCGAAACCAACCGCCTGCGATATTCTGTTTGTAGAGATCCAGATCTTCTTACATCTCAGGCTGGTTTCGTGGGTGCTAAGAGTGGTCTGGTAGATATCCAACTCAATTCCGGGGACCAGTTGATATAGGGTCCCCTACTCCTCTGCCATCTTTCCTTCCTCCGCCTCTGCCCATTTTTAAATCAGATTGTTTTATTGATGTTGAGTTGTGTGAGTTATTTATATATTTTGGGTATTAATCCCTTATCTGATATATCATTTACAAATATCTTCTCCCATTCAGTAGGTTGCCTTTTTGTTTTGTTGATGGTTTCCTTCACTGTGCAGAAGAGTTTAGTTTGATGTAGTCCCAATTGTTCATTTTTGCATTTGTTTCCCTGGTGTGGGAAGACATATCCAGAAAAATATTGCTAAGGTTATGTACAAGAGATTACTGCCTATGTTCCCTTGTAGTAGTATTATGCTTTTAGGTCTTACATTTAGGTCTTTAATCTCTTTTGATTATATTTTTGTGTGTAATGTAAGAAAGTGGTCCACTTTCATTTTTTGCTAGTTGTCCTAACACCATTTATTGAAGAGACTGTCTTTTCCCGTTGCATATTTTTGCTTCTTTTATTGTAGATTAATTGACCATATAAACATGGGTTTATTTCTGGGCTCTCAGATCTATTTTTTTTTTTAAATCTACACATATGCTAACATTCCAGAACCCTAGAGATGAGGTGTTCTGAATAGAGCAAGAGAGATGATTTATTACTTATAAAGGAATAGCAATTGACTGGTAGTATACTTATCAATAGCAACAGCAGATATCAGAAGGCTGTGGAAATGTATATATATGTATATATATACACATTTTTATAATATATAAAGTGTATATATATAGTATATAATGTGACATATAACATATAGAACATATAACATGTTATACATTTATGTTATATAAGTATATGACATAAATGTATAACATCTTACTCAGTTTGTGTGTGTATATATATGTACACACACGTATATATATACAAAACATTTGTTAAGATTCAAATTTTTACCCAGCTCAATTGTCAATAAAAAAAAACCCTGCTTGAATTAATAAAATAGAAACAAACATATTTTTGAAAGTACTGAAAAGTTAAGGAAAGGTCAAAATCTAGAAGATAAAAACTGAGAGATAAAGCCAGGATTTAAAGCTACTTCTGCTCTGAGGACTTCTGCCAATCCTGAAGAAATCAGTGTGGAATGGAGCAAAATTTGGCAATTTTCTGGTTTGAGGAGACAAGACTCAAAGCCTGGGACTCACTAAGAATAGGGTCTGAGGGGCATGTGAGGGGCTCAGTTGGTTAAGCGTCTGCCTTTGGACCAGGTCATGATCCTGGGGTCCTGGGGTGGAGCCCTGCATGGGCTCCTTGCTTAGCGGGGAGTCTGCTTCTTTCTCTCTTCCTCTGCCCCTCCCCCTGCTCATGTTCTCACTGTCTCTCAAATAAATAAATAAATAAATAAATAAATAAATAAATAAATAAATAAAATCTTTTTTTTTTTAAAAAAGAACAGGGTCTGATCACTATCTTCCCCACCCCCCCGCCCACGTTCTAACCTGGATCTTGGGATGTATTCTCAGGGGATGGTTGAACTGAAGTTCGTCATTCTTTGTGTTAAATGGTAGGTCTTAATTTGATTATATCTGCAGAGACCCTATTTCTACAAGAGTTCACACTCACAGGTACATGGGGATTAGGACTTCAATATATCATTTTAGGGGACACACTTAAATCCAAAACACGTATTTTTGGATTTCGCATCAGGAATTCATAATTATAGTTGTTGCCTTTAATAATGTGTATCTCGTTAGGTTGTTATGAGGATTAAAAGAAATATCAGGTAATATTCAGAATAATATGACACACATATATAGTCTCTGAAGATTTATTATTATTGGGGTGCCTGGGTGGCTCAGTTGTTAAGTGTCTATCTTCAGCTCAGGTCATGATCCCAGAGTCCTGGAATCTAGCCCCGCATCGGGCTCCCTGCTCCGCGGAGAGCCTGCTTCTCCCTCTCCCGCTCCCCCTGCTTGTGTTTCCTCTCTCGCTGTGTCTCTCTCTGTCAAATAAATAAATAAATAAAATCTTAAAAAAAAAGATTTATTGTTATTATTACTTCTGTTATCCTTGGTGTGACTTTATATAAAGTTTTGGTCTCTGTAAGGTGGCAGAAACCATTTTTTAATGTGCATATCTCAAATATGTAGTGCTTTGTCAAAGTAGGGTATTTGTTGAACAAAAATATTTGTTCAATGAAAAAGTAAAAGTAATTTTATCCTTGCAACAAATCTGTGTTGGAAAGTTTGTTATGCCTATATTTCAGATGAGGGAATTGTGGTTCTGAGAGCTGATGAACTTTCTTCAAGGAAAAGCAATGAGAGAGTACTAGAACAAGGGTTCAAACATAAACCTCCAATTATCTCTTCCCAATATTCCTATGATCTGACAGTGAAGAGGGATTATTCATTTATAAGAAACACAGGGATCAGGGTGTTTTGCCCAGAGTAAACTGTGTGCACTAGCAACATTCTTTCACTGAATGATGATTCACTTATGAAATAGTTTTCTTCATTTAGCATATCTATCAACTCTATTTGATTCTGACAAGGTCCTTGGCACTTCAGCCAGGACCTCCAGGTAGCAAGGCAGAGGTGGGGGCAGGAGAGTAGTTAGTATATGCAGGAAACAAGATTATATTCTATCTACATTCCTGCCCTGATGTCTCCTCCAGCAATTGTGTGTAAGAAAGTGTAAGACCTAGAACCAGACTCACACTTGCTCTCCTCTCTCCAAAATTCCTGTGCCCAAAGTCCAAAAGATCCTACATTTAGCTTGAGAATCCCTATCATAAGACACATCTGGGAAGGTCCACAGGAGAGGTGATTTTCTAAGTCCTTCTGTGCATCAATAGGTGGTGCACTGCACTAGTGGCAGTCCTGCTTGTTTCCAAGGAAACAATGCCAGGTGTTGCTGTGTGGAAGGTGAAGATTGTTAGCAGTTGAACTATCTGCAACCACACTTAGGTGACCGTTTAGACCAAGAACAGCCATGAAGGTAAAATCTCGGACATGAGACCACATGTGTGTAAACAGGGCCCCTCCCAGGGATTTGCTTGGGTCCAGACCACTGATGCTCCCACTGCAGGAGAGGGGCTCACAGGGAAAGTGCTCCCTGGCCCCCAGTTGCCCATGGTCCATGCTCCCCTGAGATCTATGCTCCTTTGATGGCTGAGGTCTATGCTCCTAAGTTCCTCTGTCACCTCCTCCACAGAGTTATAGGGCTCTCAACAAGGTCAGTTCTTCCCCACAGGTGCATCTGCATAAATTTTCCCAGAGAAGATTCTCATCACATAATTTCATTACCCTTCTTTTCCAAGGGTTTCTTTATTTAGACTTCCCAAGAGCCTTTGACCTCTCCTGCCCTTATTTTATTGACAGTCAAGCCTTTTATAGTATATTCTCTTGGAAATAGACCACTGGGCCTCAGGGACCTAGTGCTTAACAAGGGCACCAACTCCTGTGAGCAATGGGGAGAGGGGCCATAGTGGAGGCAGAGTTCATAAAACCAGCCTCCAAAGCCCTTGCAGGGGCCAGTTTAGTGTTTTCTCCAGCAGCCAGAAACAGCAGCAGTGCAGCCTTCTGAAGCTGGTGAGTCTCAAGCTGGACCAAGCAGGACGATTGTGAGGAAGGAGATAATGAGGAGAGGAGGGGAGTCCAGGAGCTTAGTATGTAAAGCAAAAGGAACTCTTTCAATAGGGCCTGGTGTACATGCTGACCCTGCCAAAATGCTTAGATCTGGGATAAGGCTGAGTGGCAAGAACTGACCTAATGCTGTTATTTCATGAGAGATGAGGCTGAGTCATTTTGTGTCCAGCCAGGGTTTCCAAACTTCCATTGACTCAAAGACCCCACCCATATCAACGCTGGGAGACCGAGACCCTGTGCCTGGCTGGGTCAGAATCTTCCTTTCTGCACTAGTCTAAATTCATCTATGAGCCAAGGTGATTCGTCCGTTTTCTCATCTGGGCTTGGGTCGTCTGTTGTAATTTTGTTTATTCAAGACTTGTCTGATCTTTCCAGACTGTCAATATATCATTGCCAGAGACCATGTTTGTTCAATAGCACTTAGAACAAGGGTCACCCCTTTGTATATGTCAGTCTGCCAGTACAAATGAATGGAACTGGATATTGAATATCGGAACAATGCCCCAAATGGCCAATGAGTCCTCATTTCTCAGATTAGGAGGCCTCAGTTTCACTGCAGAGAATACAGAAAGAGAGGAAGAATGCTCCCAGCTCTTAAGGAACTTACTAAAACAGAGATGAATGTATATTACCACCTAGGAGAAAATATCAGTGTTATAGGAGGTCTGTATCAGTTAAAAGGTCCTTGATGACATTTTGGACTCCAGTCTCTCTGCCTGCTCATCCTCTCTTACCCTAAATCCTGTAGGTCTCCCCACACCTCGGATACATCCTTCTCTCTGCCTGCATGGCCTTCCTGCAGATCTTCATCACTTTTCCTTTGGACTCCTCAGGACTCTCCAGAAGACTCTTTCCCTTCTGTGTGATTCCCTGTGTCCCATCTACAGCACATCAATTCCCTGTCTCAATCCTCTGTGCTTCCTTACAGTGTACATGATCATGCCTACTCTCAGGTGGACCTCACAAAGCCATGCCTTCACACCTTATCCATGTCTCCTGACACTGCTCTCCTGCCTGCTTCCCCCAAAGAACTTAGGATCTACCAGCCCCTAACACCTTTTTACCAATCATGCTGAGCATCCACATAGATGTTTATTCTCTTGACATTGCCTACAAAGAGAGTCCTCCTCCCCCAGGTGAATGTGGCCTCATTTTTGTACCCTTCTTGATGCTCTCAGCTCATAGTGTCTCTTGGCCTAACAGGACCTCAGGAAATCATAGCCCTTTTTTCTCCCCATAACATCTGAAGTTAAATATCATTTATTGATTTCACAAATGAGGAATGTATGTATCATATAGTTTAAATGGCTCTCAGCGTCCTTTAATGGGTATAAGAGTCAGGCTTCATTTCTGTCTGAAGCCAACTTTTCAACCATATCACATTGCTTCATTAATCTGTGTATTTGTCTCTTTCCCACTGTTTGTAAGATCATCTTTATCACCACAACTATACTGTCTTATAAGTGTTTGTAAGTCAATTTTCCTCTCTTATGAGGTTACCAGTTTTTGCGTAATGCATGCTATATGTTTGTATGACTAACATTTAGACCAGGTATAAGGAAGGCACTGACTATTTTCTTGCTTATTCAAGTGGAGCGCGTCATGCTGAGGATACAGAACTTGAGGTTTATGGAAAGGACAAGACTTTTCTGAAAAAGTGGTTATGTTTTCTATCCTTTTTATTTCTCTGATTCACATTGAGGGTCATTTCCTAATCACATATGAAAATACAAGACAGAGCTGATATGTAATTGTCCCTACTTTATTTTAGCCCTTGAATCTTTGGTTTATTTTAAAGCCCTATAATGAGTGAAAGTGTGTGAAGTGTGTGTGTGTGTGTGTGTGTGTTCTATAATCTATAAATTGGGAAGTCTGGGATATTCAAATATTCAAAATGAAAATCTTATCCAATCTATTGGATCTTATCTTCTCTGACAGATAGTCTGATACCTTCTTTTACACAATTTACACTCTTTTTGAAGAGATTTGTCAGATAGGACAGGTGAGCAAAATCAGTAATCCCACCTATACTGATTAGTTGTTGCTGGGGCTCCCTCTCTGTCTGCCCTGACTCCCTGGCTCTTTTCTGGTTCTTTGCTGGGACAGCTCTTACTGTCATTCTTCTTTGTACTTGGCCACTCTGTTCTTTGTTTAGTAGTGAGGGAAATACGATGGTACGCAACAAAATAAATAACTAAATAAAGCAGATGAGTTTATAGAGCATAGTTTCCACATGGATAGAATAATTGGATTTTGGCCACAAGGAATCACAGATAATGTTGCTTACCAGATAAATGGATCCTGTATAGGTTTATACACCTGAAACATTAGCTAGCTCCTCATCTAACTTTGGTGAACCTACTGGTGTACCCTTCAGTACTGACTATCTCTGCCACCAGAATATGAAATTTATAGGCTTTTCTAAAGAATCCAAAACAAAGAAATACTCTAGAACCTCACAAAGAGAAAACACAGCAAATAACCCAGTAGGAGTGATAAACCCTATGCTTTTAAGAGTGAAATCCTGTTTGGGATTAGAAGATATTACTGCTCTTGAGTGGGGTCAAGGGATGCTCTACCTTTAATCCAATATTCTTAAAGAATGAAAATTAGAAACCCTAATTCAGGCCCTGTCTGAGTCAATGGAGTAGGGGGGTGGGCTTTTCTGGGACCTTCATGTATTCTGCTAAACAGAACTCTCCATAAGCTATTCCTTCTAAATTCCAAAGGAAGGTAGGGCTTAGTTAAGCAATTGTGCTTGTTGAGGCTGAATAATATATAGTAGTTGAAAGCAGAGACTTTAGTCAGACTTTTGTCATAGTCCTGGCTTCACTACTTACTGGCTGTCTAATTTTGATAAACTACTTTGCTCCTCCTTGCCTGTTCCTTTTAATTATCTGGAAAATTAGGATAATATTATTTACTCTTAAGTGTTTTTTAAAAGGAAATGTGATGATGAATATAAACATTCAGCATAATGTGTAGCACATGATAACTGATCAGTTAAAGGTCAACAATGATTGAGATGGGATGATGATGATGATTTGAAAACCTGAGACAGGTTAAAAGCCCTAATGAAAACCTGAGTTTTACTACATATAGAACACATATGTGATGAGCACTGGGTGTTATATGCAACTAATGACTCGTTGAACACTACATCAAAAACTAATGATGTACTATATGTTGGCTAAATGAACATAATGAAAAAAAAGAGAAAAAAAAGAACACATACTTTCTATGTTGATGTATTTTGTCCTGCTTTTTAAGGGACTCTGGATTTTTAGCTTGTTCAAGATACTTTGTATGGCTTCACCCAGCAACTACTCCACTGCTCCAGTCTCTGAATTCCTCCTCTTCTGCTTCCCTAACTACCAGAGTTGGCAGCACTGGCTGTCCCTGCCCCTCAGCCTCCTCTTCCTCCTAGCTATGGGAGCCAATGCCACCCTCTTGATCACCATCTGGCTGGAGGTCTCTCTGCACGAGCCCATGTACTACCTGCTCAGCCTCCTCTCTCTGTTGGACATCGTGCTCTGCCTGACTGTCATCCCCAAGGTCCTGGCCATCTTCTGGTTTGATCTCAGGTCCATCAGCTTCTCAGCCTGCTTCCTCCAGATGTTCATCATGAATTGCTTCCTTGCCATGGAGTCCTGCACATTCATGGTCATGGCCTATGACCGCTATGTGGCCATCTGCCACCCACTGAGATACCCATCCATGATCACTGACCAATTTGTGGTTAAAGCTACCATATTTGTTGTGGCCCGGAATGGCTTCTTTTTTCTTCCTGTTCCAGTACTTTCTTCCCGGCTCAGATACTGTGCAGAGAACATCATCAAGAACTGTATCTGCACTAATCTTTCTGTGTCCAAACTCTCCTGTGATGACATCATCTTCAATCAACTCTACCAGTTTGTGGCAGGCTGGACTCTACTGGGCTCTGACCTCATCCTAATTGTTCTCTCCTACTCCTTCATCCTGAAAGCTGTGCTAAGGATCAAGGCTGAGGGTGCTATGGCAAAGCTCTAGGCACTTGTGGTTCCCACTTCATGCTCATCCTCTTCTTTAGCACAGTCCTGCTGGTTCTGGTCATCACTAACCTGGCCAGGAAGAAGCTTCCCCCAGATGTCCCCATATTGCTCAACATCCTGCACCACCTCATCCCCCCAGCTCTGAACCCCATTGTTTATGGTGTGAGAACCAAGGAGATCAAGCAGGGAATCCAGAACCTGCTGAGAAGGTTGTAAGAGGTAAAATGGACCAGATCCACCTTTGGAGTTGTTAGTAAAAGTCAGGAATTATTTTTATGTTGGAAAGGAGATTTTACTTTTTAATCCCAGGATGGCTTCTGATTCTTTTTATCTCAGACAACATTCTTCTATGAATCCTTGTTTCCTGCTGCTTCAAAGAGACCTCCCTTTCCTGGATTCGGTGATCACTTGGGAATTTGCCCTGACTGACTCCTTATCTGAGGGTCTTGCCAAGCCTTAGCCAAGTGGAGCTGGATTGGAGTGGGAGTGTTTGGCCCTAAAGAAACAAACTTTATACTTAATCTGCTTGTCCCCTGATTTGCAAAGAACATAGATAACTTTCCTGCCTCCCATTTCAGACATGGCTTTTGTGTTGTGAGGGGTTGATTGGGCTGAAGTAAGGACATTCACCCAGAATTTTGGTTTTTGGGGTCGAGTGCTTTACTGTGAACATCCCTGACTCTCTCTTTTTTTGCACCTGTGGCAGATGTGTCATCTCCTGGCTCCTCAGATCCTGCCAGACCCTAAGATTTTCCATTTGTGCAACTTCTCTGGGAGCATCTTTTCCTACCCTCCTTCCCTACCTCCCTCCCTTCCTCTCTCCCTTTCTTTCCTTTTTTTCTTTCCCTTTTTCCTCCTTCTTTCCTTCCTTCCCTCCTTCTTTTCTTCCTCCCTCCCTCCTTCCTTCCCTCCTTCCCTCTCTCCCTTCTTTCATTCCTCTACCTTCCTTCCTTCCTCCCTCCCTCCTTCCTTCCTTCCCTCTCTCCCTTCTTTTCTTTCTTTCTTTCTTTCTTTCTTTCTTTCTTTCTTTCTTTCTTT
>NC_058413.1:50030403-50041370 GCF_002201575.2 Neomonachus schauinslandi
TTTCTTTCTTTCTTTCTTTCTTTCTTTCTTTCTTTCTTTCTTTCTTTCTTTCTTTCTTTCTTTCTTTCTTTCTTTCTTTCTTCCTTCCTTCCTTCCTTCCTTCCTTCCTTCCTTCCTTCCTTCCTTCCTTCCTTCCAAGATTCTTTGTTCAGATTTTTATTTGTAAAGGAGATAGAAGATCTTTTAGGGCTTTTTTTGGGGGGGTAGACTTGTATTGTTTGAACTGTTATATGTTCTTTACCTCATTATCTTCATGACTCTGTAATCCTCACTTCATCCCATATACCTCCTATAAGGAACTTAGAATGTTACATCACATTTCAGGCACCATCCCTCCCCAACTCTAACCTGTGCATCCTAGGTGCAACTCAGCTCTCCAATTCTTTCCTTCTATTGTCATGTTTGCTTCATCCTTCAGCCTGGGTTGGTGTAGCTGTTGACAGTTTTTCCAGGATGACATAGAAGTTCTAAGGTTTGATTTTCTCACATAAGTGTGTTCCAGTATTTTACAATCTCCTCCTTAATGATCCCCTACAAATTAAGAGTTTGTAGTCCATTATTTTTCCAAGTATCATTTGAAGAACATTCCCACTGGACTATCCTACTTCATTTGTATCAAAACTTTTCTTGGGGCACCTGGGTGTCTCAGTCGGTTAAGTCTGCCTTTGGCTTAGGTCATGATCCCAGGATCCTGGGATAGAGTCCTGCATTGGGCTCCCTGCTCAGAGGGGAGCCTTCTTCTCCCTTTCCCTCTGCCTGCCACTCCCCCTGCTTGTGTTCTCTTTCTCTCTCTCTGTCAAATAAATAAATAAAATCTTAAAAAACAAAACAAAAACAAAACAAAAACCTTTTCTTTGATTGAATGACTTATATTTAAATTTAATAGTTCTGTACTATTTTAAAAAGTTATATATTTTGCAGCAGTGATCCTCTTTTCTTCTCTTAGAGACCTTAGTGTTTTGGCTCTAACAGGCTTTCAGACTTATCTCATACTTTCTTTGTTTCCCCTACTGTAGCTAAAGCAAACTGCTTATTTTTCCCTGAACATTCTCTCTTTGTGTTTGCTGTCTGTCTTTAATCATTTGACCCTTTCTACACCAACCTTCATTTACTAGTATCATTATTGCTGAACCCCATATTTCCCACGAGCCTGAAGTCAAACAGCACGTTGCACAGGGGGAGTTCTTTTCATGACTCTCACCTGGAATTGCTACTCTAGCATCTTGAGTATATGTATGTTTTTCTCTGATGGTGTCATGAGTTTCTTTTAGATTGAGAGAGTATTCATCTTTTTATTCTGAATGGTTACTTTTACACTTCTTTATGTAGAGGAGTTTAGAATAAAGATATGTCGAATAAGGTGGAACATTTTATCAGTGCATATCTTGTCTTTCCCGTCCTTTGAAAACTACTAGGGAACAATGATCAAATCTTATAGTAATATGTGTTTTTATAGTTCCTAATACAGAGACTATTTTTAGCCAACACTAAACAAAATTTATATGGTGAATCCCCCTAAAGTTGGAATAATCAAAGTAATTGGGATTTGATTCTCAGATAGACCAATTTGGCCAAATTGCTAACTAAGGTTTTATGAACTTTGGCTAAACTTGTTTCCTTACTTTGAAAGTGGTGACATTCATCCTTATCTCTTACCATTGTTTTGAGGAGTAAATAAACTAAGTATGAAAATTTTTGTTCAGTACCTTGAATGTGCACACCTTAATTACATAGACATTAAATGAATTATTATTATTATTTTCCTATGCACACTGCTTTCCCTGCTGCCCTCTGAATATGAGGCAGATTATTGTCTCAAACCTCATTTACCTTGAAGTAGAAGGTATCCATGTCATTTTGTCCTCCTTTAGCCCTACAGTCATTTTATTACTAATACATTTCCTTGAGAAGTCTTTTACCTATGTGAGGGTTACTTTTGAAACTCCGAACTATTTAGTGCTCCATAAATCTGTCAGTCAGGCATATTCTATTCATATCTATTTCAATCTAGATATGCTATGAGGCTACCCATAAGCATACCTTCTGGAACTGCAAAGGACAGCCATGGGTGATATGTGGCTATGATACCATCCAGTGCTCACCTCCTTTGAGGCTCTTTGGCTTCCAATGTCACCTGTCCCCCAAAGTTGCCTCCACATTTCCATCTGGGACAGTGAAGAGAGAAAGACAGGCTCTGACACACCAGTCATGAAACAGCAGTCTGCTTTCACCACACCCAGACAGCTGCTGTAGTATATTATCTTACTGACTTGTGGCCACATGGTATGCAGATGATCGATTGCTTTGCAGCCCCTGCTCAGGGCAGTAGAAAGGAATATCACTTTCAGTTTACCTATAAAATAACCAAAGAAATAAACAGAGTCTACAATGCTGTACCACCTATTTTCTACAGATCCCATGGAGTCCTTACTTTAGTCCAATTTCCCTTTTTTAGGGTAAAAGGCTCCTACAATTTCTCTCAGAACCAACTATGACTTGGCACTTCATCTGAGAAAAGCTGCAAAGCTATGAATCTCTGCTTCGGAATTGTTCTCAGTAGAAAAGAGTGATGGTATCATTCTTTGGTGTCATCACCTTTGTCTGCCTTTCTCTTTTCTATCACTATTTCATCTATATGTATTATATTTCCTAATTTAGACTCTTCCTGAATGAGGGCTTCTGGTTCTGGCACATGGACACTACATAAACCAGATGGTAGCAGGAGCCTCCCTGGGATCTTCCCTTCTGTTCAGGAAGAGGGGGCAGGGTTAGAAGAATAAAGTAGAGCAGGATTATCTCAATCCTAGGCAATACTCAGGGGCAGTGCTAGCATGGCCAGTGAGGTGAGGGTGATATCTAACCCAAGATTCCCTTTGGTAGACATAGAGACAAGTTCAAAGCAAAAGAGGTAGAGTCTTGCCCAGCTATGTCCCATCATCTGAAGCATAATGGCAACCCCAGTTCTGGGACTCAGACCTTGTGAGGTGAGAAAGAGAGAACTGTGTTCAGCCTCTTCTCCAGCTCCCTTACTCCTACTTCTGGTACCTAGAAGCTTCCCACAGCATTTCCCCTTTACTGCTGCATATACTCAGATGAAGCCTATACTCACCCAGTGAGTTAGTTAGATTTTCATGTTCTTATTATGCCCTGTCATTAATAATAAATGTTTGAAGTGTCCATTCCTATTTCCAATTAAGCCATTGCACTGTGGATAGTAGAGGAAATGATATGTCCATAACATGCTAGCTGCGTGGCCCATTTTTGTACAATGGCCATAATGAGATGACCCTAGTTTAAGGATAATATTAAACTCTCATTTAATCATAGTTTTTCTAAGAGTACACTTAAGACCTGAAATAAATTTCTCTCTGTTCTAAGTCTAGAAATATTTGTTCTTCAAATGTATATGCTCTTTATTTAGAAGCACCCTTTTCCCAAAAGTTTTCCTCAACTCTCTCCTTGTTCACTGCTACTCCTGTATTAGATTTGGTCTTCTCTGTTTTCTTCTCCACTTTCCCTCCTGAAAATATATGCCTTAGCCTCTAGGTTCAGATGGCTAAAATAGTCTTAGCCTCTGTGTGTGGGGAGGGAAGAGACAGGATGGACCTTAGAGCCTTAAAAATAGCCTCTGGAGCCTCTGAAGGGCTTGGATAGGTAGTGCAGTAAATAGTCATAAATAGCAACAGTAGAGTGCAGCCTCCTCAAGCTGGTAGGTCTGGTTTGGAGGCAGGAAAAGCATGAAGATGGGAATGATGAAGTGTGTTGACCTCCAGGTATTTAATATTCAATATAAGCAGGGAGAAGGAATTCTCCTGGTAGAACTGTAGCAGGCCTGGTGCTGCAGATTCCGATTCTACCAGTTTCTCCAAATCTGGTGCATCACTGCTTTGAACCATGGGGCTTGAACTCATGACCCTGAGATCAAGACCTGAGCTGAGATCAAGAGTTGGATGCTTAACTGACTGAGCCACCCAGGTGCCCCTGTATCACTGCTTTTATGTAGGAGCAAAGTTTTTCTACTCTAAGTTCTACCCTTCCCATTTAGAGAAACTGAGATCAGGGTGAGTGTTCTTGAATTAAATCTACATCTTCATTATTGCTTATGGCAGCTAGAGACCTGGAGTTGATTTCCTTAACTGCAATTCTGGCCTCCTACACACGATTGCCGTAGAAGCACCAGATGGGATAGGTTCAGTAATCCCCATTGCCTTGATTACTCCCTCTTGGCCATACCCTCTCACCCTGCCTTGTCTCCCAGTGCTCTTTCCTGCTTCTCTCACTGGGACAGAATAGTTTTTCTATTATTCATGTTACCATGCTCCCCAGAAGACTGTATGTGGAGTCAATTCCTTATTTTTGGTTCATTGATCCAGGAAAAAGAACATAATGACCAATTGGAAATGAAGCAGATGAGTTTATAGGAATAGATGTATTTCTTTAGGGTAACTGGAATCTGGCTGCAGGTAAGTTTGTATGGTCTGACTAACAGGATAAATCGGTTTTGTCTGGATTTATGTTTGAATCTATAGCTGTTACTTAATTCTGAGTCTACCCTCTGGACTTTCACTCTTTTGTCACCCTTTGTTAACAAAACCTAGTTCCAGGCCCCAAATGTATCTTATGTGGAAGAATGGTATTCTTATAGACCACATTTGGAGATATCTGGATATTCTGATATTCTTTGCTGACTAGTGACATTGACTCCAAAAAAATTAAATCACCTCATTGGTTTAAGTTAGGGGTCAGAGCAAGAGTGATAATCTAACCTGAGTCAGGGAGGTAGGGGTTGCTGGAAAGTCCTAGTCTCTGATAGAAGCATCTATGTTACCTAAGCTGGGAACTCTGGATGCATTCATTATCTCTGTCCTTAATCATTCCCATCCTGAAGTTTGAAAGATCAATTTACTAAAGAATCTCTAAAGGAAATTTGATGGGGAGTATTGAAAAGAAAATAAAAACTGTAAATTTGAGCTGACCCAGAGCCGAATGAATGGAATTTCCATAAATAAACAAAGTTATAGATGCCATTTGCCAGTACAAAAAGTGAACTCATGTTAAGCAAAATAGAAAGAGGAATGTTTAGTTTTCCAGAACTCTAGACCTGTGCTGTGCAATACAGTATACATCCAGTCCATGTGTGGCTATTGAGTGCTTGAAATGTGGCTAGTCAGAATTAGAACGTGCTGCATGTGTAAAATGTACTTGATTTTGAAGACTTAATGCAAAAACAAAAACAAAGAATGTAAAATAGCTCTTTAATAGTTTTTCATATTGATACATGTTCAAATGATAACACTTTGGATATATTGAGGAAAATAACATATTATTAATATTAATTCCATGTGTTTCCTTTGAGTTTTTTTAAGGTAGCTACTAGAAATGTGAAATTATGTATGTGGCTCACAATGTATTTCTATTGGAATTGCTGCTATAGATTATATAGCAAATATGGAAACTGATAATGTATTAGGCAAAATAAAGGAACAAATTTATTTCTTCCAATTTCAAAATCTGCCTTCAAATATTTACAATTACCTTACCTTCTTACCTCTCAGGAAAGACAGGGAAGCTGGCTCTAGGAGGGCCAAACACTCATTAGGACCACTGCCATTGTTGATAAAAATTGGCTTATTTTGGGCATCCTCAGAGCATGGAAAACAAAGTGTCACTGAACATGTCACTCAATGTTCTGAGATAAGCCTTAGCATGACAGCCATATAAAAATTTATCTCAGAAGTGTCTTAAATTCTCATAACTGGTTAGGGTGTACCAGGCCAGGAGTCCATGTGAATCTGCTCAGTCTGGGTTTGTGACTGATGGAGAATCCACGTGGAATCAGATGAAGACGGCAGTTGCTACTATCCCTCACCCTTTGTAGTAGTGTTGGACCAAAATTGCTGACTCCTGCAATTTCTTGTTCTTATCCCAACCACCTGCCTGACATTAGGAGACTTTTTCATACCTTCTTGTCTCAAAGTGTATTCTTTTTCAGACTTCTCTAAGATGTTATTTCCTATATAAATGGTAGTCATGACTCTATTGAAGTCTTTAGGTACTTCATGGTGATGTATGTAGTCCTGATTTCTCCTTTGCTAGTGATGTCATCTCTTGAAAGAGGGACAGGGGCATGCATTTGTGTAGGGCCTATGGTTGACCTGCTCTAGCAGCAGAGCCTGCATATGTGTCTTGGTATAGTGGGTAGTAGTAGTATTGTAGATAGCTGTAGATTCAGACTTCATAATTTTAAGGCATGGCTTCACCACTGTGATTTTAATAAAGACTTTACTTACCTTTGCCTTTGTTTCCTCATCTGTAAAATTGGACTAACAATGGTGTTTTATTATAAGGAGGATGATCATGTAATTTATCAACCTCTTTGGGAAACTACTAAGAGTGTGTAAGGGTTTAAATGGGAATTATTCAAGGCAAACAGGAAATATGGTCATTCTACTATCATCCTACTTACAGGATTTTTAACAGGATGGATGGGTTTATATTTATAAAGTACTTAGGAGGGGATTATGCTAAATGAAATAAGTCAAGCAGAGAAAGACTATTATCATATGGTTGCACTCATATGTGGAACATAAGGAATAGTGTAGAAGACCACAAGGGAAGGGAGGGAAAACTGAATGGGAAGAAATCAGAGAGGGAGACAAACCATGAGAGACTCTGGACTCTGGGACATAAACTGAGGGTAACAGAAGGGAGGGGGTTATGGGGATGGGGTAACTGGGTGATGGGTATTAAGGAAGGTATGTGTTGTGATGAGCACTGGGTGTTATATGCAACTAATGAATCATGGAACATTACGTCAAAAACTAATGATGTATTATATGCTGGCTAACTGAACATAAAAAAAAAGAATAGTACCAGGCACTTAACTATTATTATTTTTAAATGGTTCTATGAAAAATAAGTTACTTCCCCATGGGTATTCATATTATTTGGATGGATTTATTCTTGTCTTACCCTTCAAGGTTTTCTGAAGTGTCAGTAGTGATTAGGACACTTTACATGGCACCACCCAGCAACTACTCCACTGCTCCAGTCTCTGAATTCCTCCTCATCTGCTTCCCTACCAGAGTTGGCAGCACTGCCCCTCAGCCTCCTCTTCCTCCTGGCCATGGGGGCCAATGCCACCCTGCTGATCACCATCAGGCTGGAGGCCTCTCTTCATGAGCTCCTGTACTACCTGCTCAGCCTCCTCTCCCTGCTGGACATGGTGCTCTGCCTGACTGTCATTCCTAAGGTCTTGGACATCTTCTGGTTTGACAATAAATCAATCAGTTTCACAGCCTACTTTCTCCAGATGTTCATCATGAATAGTTTCCTGACCATGGAGTCCTGCACATTCACGATCATGGTCTATGATGGCTATGTGGCCATCTGCCACCTACTACGATACCCATCCATCATCACTGACCAATTTGTGGTTAAAGCTGCCATCTTTGTTGTGGCCCAGAATGGCCTTCTTACTATGCCTATCCCCATGCTTTCTTCCCGGCTCAGATACTGTGCAGAGAACATCATCAAGAACTGTATCTGCACTAATCTTTCTGTGTCCAAACTCTCCTGTGATGATATCACCTTCAATCAACTCTACCAGTTTGTGGCAGGCTGGACTCTACTGGGCTCTGACCTCATCCTAATTGTTCTCTCTTACTCCTTCATCCTGAAAGCTGTGCTAAGGATCAAGGCTGAGGGTGCTATGGCCAAAGCTCTATGCACTTGTTGTTTCCACTCATGCTCATCCTCTTCTTTAGCACAGTCCTGCTGGTTCTGGTCATCACTAACCTGGCCAGGAAGAAGCTTCCCCCAGATGTCCCCATCCTGCTCAACAACCTGCACCACTTCATCCTGCCAGCTCTGAACCCCATTGTTTATGGTGTGAGAACCAAGGAGATCAAGCAGGGAATCCAGAACCTGCTGAGAAGGTTGTAAGAGGTAAAATGGGTGAGAACTAACCTGGGGAATTTAAATTGATAATGAGGAATAGTTTTCATGATCCATAGGAAGTTTAAATAGTTACTGCAGGAATAAGTTTGGATTTTGCATTCTCCAAATTTTCAGTTGATTATGGGGATATTCATATCCTGACTCCTGTTCTCCCTGCACTGACTGGAACCTTAGTTTTTTGCATTCTGGAGTTATCTGGAAGTTTACTTTGACTGCATCTGTGTGAAAGAGACTTGGCAAGTCATAATTACAGGAACTTAATTAGAGTGAAACTGTTTTCAAATAAAGAAAAAATGGTATTCTAGTCACTTTCAGTGCCTCTCAGTTTCCTCAATTGCTTAATACTTAGATACCTATTAGACCACTTGGTTCTACCTGACACAATTCAAACTGGTTTTGTGTCATGAATGGATCTCCTGTGGAGATACAGAAGTTGGCTCTAGAACTTTGATTCTTACAGTGAGGGAATGACATGTATCACCCACTGCCTCCTCTAAGCCCTGCCAGATATTGTTAATATATTTATCTAATGCCACTTCTCTGGAGTATGAATTTCCTGGCATTCTTATTTTTAATGAATTAAAAAATATTAAGATGACTCATTTGTGTGTGTGTGTGCACTTTGTTTTAAGTGAAAGTGTGTGTCCTGTTTTCAGATGTGCTTTACTAACTTGTGTCTTCATCTTCTCCTATCTCACTTTTCCATCAGATTTCAGGCACTATCTGCATCCCCACTTTTTCCTGCTTATCTTAGATACACAGTTAAATTGACCTATTCATTCTACTTTCAGCTCTGTTGTGTCAATCCTCATAGCTTGTGCTGGTGATAGCATAGCAACCTCTGGGATCCAGGCATCCGTATTAGTGGGTTATTTGAACAAGGACACGTGGGTTTAATTCTTTGCAGTTCCCTTCCTGACCATGCCCTGAAAATGGTGGGGACTCAGGTATTGGACAGTGTTTCCTGGGATTAATTTACATTGGCAACAGAGTCCCTTTTGGATACTGAGAGCCTCACATATAAGACATTTGAGAATGTCTTCTAACATAGCTGATCTATGATGATGCTAGTCATTCTTGGGGGATTTATAAACTAATTTATCATTCTTAAAGTATTGGCTTTCACCAAAATAATAGCTTTGATCCACTCTCTCTTCTCTCTTCCACAGCTCCAAAGACTGATCCTAACCAAACACTGTCCTATTCACCCATCATTCCAGTTGCTTCTAGCTCATTATTTTCAGATTATACCCACTGATATTTTTCCTTAAAGTCTATGCTCAAGAATCTTCTTCCACATAGAAAACCAGTACCAGTGTCTTCATTTGACAAACTGCCAAGTCTCAATTTAAACTCCACGTACTTTACAGTCCTTCCCTTTATTCACCCCAGCAGAAGTAATCTATCTTAAGCAACATGTGTATCTCCCTCTGACACTAGATTATGAATTCCTGAGCCTGTTGAGAGTTTTATTCGTCTTCTTAACTTTATATACTTAGGGCTGGTAGCACAATTATTTACATATTTTAGTTATTTTTTGTTGAACTAAAGTGAATAATTCATACATACACATCTTGTTTCTTATTTCCTCTGAAAATTAGGGGAAGGATCAAGTTGTTTATATAATGTATTCTCCAAAGCACTTTCCAAAAAACCTTACATAACTCACAGTTCAAGGTGATTTTATATAACATAGTACCTAAGACTGCTTCTCTTGGACGAGATAAGAATGAATCTTTATTTATTTGAATCCCAAGTATACATTGGCCACTGACTAGATGTGTAATTTTTGATTCACTGATCTGAGCTCTCATTTTCTCATTTAAGAAGACTGATAATGGGCCTTTTATTATGTAATTCATCTGATTATTGGGTGACCTACTCTATGGAAAGTTCTTCAACCAGAGACCAAAACATGCTAATAGCTTATAAATGGGAACCCATTTTATTATTTTCCTGTAAACATTGATTTCTCTCATGTCTTCAAAAGAAGATGCTCTTCATTATCTTATACACCATGAGTATTTCAGAGATCCTCTGCCCTTCCCTGGGTGTCATTCCTCGTTTCCAGTGCAATTTCTTGATTATTGTACATCACTAACTTATAAAATCCCCTCCTTATTTAAAGCTCACAATGTTGTGCCATGGCACCCTCAGTCATTCCTTGTTCTAAGTCATCTTTTGAAATCTTGGTCCTGCTGCCTCATTTCAGATGTTGGCAGTTGCTTGAGTCTGGTTGGAATGCATCCAGACTAAAAACACCTCTCTTCATAATGAAACACTGGATAAATCTCAAGTGAGTCAGTGAGGAACATGTGCTCACAGATTCACTACATGTATTTCTACAATTTTTCATGTTACTATTTCATTTTTTTAAATTTTATTTTATTATGTTATGTTAGTCACCATACAATACATCATTAGTTTTTGATGTGGTGATCCACAATCCATTGTTTTCGTATAACACCCAGTGCTCCATGCAGTATGTCACCTCCTTAATACCCATCACTTGGCTAACCCATCCTCCCACATCCCCTCCCCTCTAAAACCCTGTTTGTTTCTCAGAGTCCATAGTCTCTCATGGTTCAACTCTCCCTCTGATTCCCACCCCCCTTCATTTTCCCCTTCCTTCTCCTCATGTCCTCCATGCTATTCCTTATGTTCCACAAATAAGTGAAACCATATGATAATTGACTTTCTCTGCTTGACTTATTTCACTTAGCATAATCTCCTCCAGTCCCATCCATGTTGATGTAAAAGTTGGGTAGTCATCCTTTCTGATGGCTGAGTAATATTCCATTGTATATATGGACCACATCTTCTTTATCCATTCATCTGTTGAAGGGCATCGCGGCTCTTTCCACAGTTTGGCTCTTGTGGACATTGCTGCTATGAACATTGGGGTGCATATGACCCTTCTTTTCACTACATCTGTGTCTTTGGGGTAAATACCCAGGAGTACAATTGCTGGGTCATAGGGTAGCTCTATTTTTAAATTTTTGAGGCAA
>NC_058413.1:50051370-50064851 GCF_002201575.2 Neomonachus schauinslandi
TTAAAAGTTCCGATTTTGTGCTCCGTGGTTCTATCACTTGCCAGAAGTGGCCGCCGGAGGCCCCTCCCCCGCCGTCTATCCTCCCGAATATCGCCTCGGATTCACTTCTCCGCATGTCCTACCTTCCAGAAAGTGGTCGCTTTTCTGATGAGAGAGTTGTTGCTCTTCTTTTCTTCGATCTCCTGTTGAGTTTGTAGGTGTTCAGAATGGTTTGATCCCTATCCAACTGAATTCCTGAGAGGAGACGAAATCCAGGTCTCCTACTCCTCCGCCATCTTGCCTACATTTTCTAATTCATCATTATAATCACTTCATCATTATAAGATGTCCTTCATTATCTCTGGTAATGCGTCCAGCTTTTATGTTTGCATTAATCAGATTAGTATAGCTACTGACATTCTCCTGATTGGTATTTTAATGATATGTTTTTCCCATTCTTTTGTTTTCATTCTGAGTGTTTATATTTAAAATGTGTCTTTTGTAAGTGACATGAATATATTCAATGCATTAGTCCTTTCCTTGGAATACTTGGTCTATTTACATAAATAGAATTGCTGATTGCTTTGTAGCTACCATCTTTTTTTTTTTTTTCTTAAAGATTTTATTTATTTATTTTGACAGAGAGAGAGAGAGACAGCGAGAGAGGGAACACAAGCGGGGGGAACGGGAGAGGGAGAAACACGCTTCCCTTGGAGCAGGGAGCCCAATGTGGGGCTTGATCCCAGGACCCTGGGATAATGACCTGAGCTGAAGGCAGATACTTAATGACTGAGCCAGCCAGGCACCCCTATAGCTACCATCTTATTATTTGTATATTACCTCACATTTTAATTTCCTTCTTCTACTTTCTTGTCTTATTTTGGATTAATGAAATTTTTATGCAGTCTTTTTCGGTGTTATTTTGTTGATAATCCTGGAATAAAAACTGATATTCTTGACTTACTGCAGTCTATTTAAATATACTGTTTGGAGTGTTCAGGATTCCACCTCGTTGTTTTCCTTTAAGTGACATATTTACCCTGTGTGAAGATATTTCTAAAACTTAATATAAATTAATGATGAAATAAGTCATCATAAAGTACTTATTTTAAGAACTATTTTTCTAGAATGCAGTTAATATATAAGATGAAGTCATTTCATAAGTCTGTTGACATTTGTCTTCCTAAAGGGTCTTTTAACTACATCTTCCAATTCCCTGAGTGATATTCCTTTCTGTTACATCTCAGTTTATGTAACTCTCAGACACCTCCTAAGAAACTATGAGCTAATCACTGCTTTCACTTCCTGTGAGTATAAATACAGAAATCTCTTTTTAACATTAGAAATGTGTGTGCATCTGCAGGGAGGCAGGAACCCATGGGAGCAGGATGCCCCAACCAGATCTTCATATTTCCAGCCACAGGAGAGTGGTGGCTGTTATAGGGACAACATCCTCTTAAAGTTATCCAGGGGCCAAAGTCACAATACTCTGGTTTCTCTTCAGACCATATAAATCTTTCCCATTCCACCAAAGCTGGATGGTCAAACTGCCATTTGGAGCAGACTTTCTCTGCAAGTATTTTTGGGAACAGTACATTGGAAAGCCAAGCATAACTGATACTTCAGTGAGCTGTCCACACCATCACACTGAGTCCATCACAGCTCCCACACATATCCCCTCTCATTCTCAGTGTCCACTTTTTTTGTTTGTTTGTTTAAGGTTTCATTCTTTCCCAACTGATACTTTGAGTTTGGTCTTCAACTTAATTCACTGTTTATTTAGAAGAATGTTATTGTGCCCTCAGATGTTAGTATGTGAAGACTCTGAAGATCACCCATGTCAGAAGAGCATGAGCACATTAGGGTGTGGGTCAGCTCAGCTCTGTCTCTGAATATTAGAGGCATATTTTAAGTGTCTGGATTTATGCCAACTGCCACAAAGAAAAATGATGCATACCTTGTTCTTGCCCTTAATGAACTTTGGTCCTCCTAGGAAAGGTGGCTAAGAACCACAGATACAGGCAGAGAGATAAAACCATGAGAAAGGAACCTATAGAATTCCCAGAGTGTCCTTGGGAGGAAGATAACTTTCAGATTAGACCAGAGATTGGCCAGAATTGTGCTCAAATAAGTAAGAAGCAGCCAATGTGATGTTGAAGCTGAGCAGAGCTGAGACTAGGGCTGGCTGAACTGAGGTGGCAGTCTTGGATTAGGGTTAGCTTAAGTCAGTGATTAGGTCAATTATGACAGGTGGGTGTAGCTTTGTCATTCTTTGTCATCGAGAAGATACTTGAAGAGAACTGAAGTTCCAGTCTGTGCAGCATCCTGTCCTGGGGGCATATTTCAGTATTCCTTTAGTTCCTTTAGTTCTTCTCTTGTTCTAGAAGCCTCATGTCCTTATTTTTTTCCTCTACCCAGGAAATACAGTGTTTTTCATTTTATTATTTTAAGTTGCTTACCAAATACAGATGCAGATAAGATACTTGCAAGAAAGATGCTAGTAAGATATCTTTTGTATTTATTATTTTCACCTCTAGGCTTTACCACTAATTTTTTCCCCCATTCTGCTTTGTTCAGCTTTTTAGTGAGTGTTAAGCAAGACTGCTGGTGGTTCACATTACAGCAGGATATGGAGATGCTAACTTAAAAGAGTCAAGGGTATTATGATGCTTTCAACAATCTGTCAGTTTCATATATCTGACTTGTACTTATTGAGTGCCTATGATGTCAGCAGATGCATGAGGTGCTTTTCTCTGTGCTATAATACAAAGACAAGATTCCATTGCTGACAGATGGAGCACTGATTTTTTGGGAGACAAATAGGAAATATCATTTGTGTAAGAGAGTTTTATTAATGTTTTAATAACAGCATGATCAGGATATTTAAGGATCATAGAGAAACAATGGAAACAGGAGGCATCTACCTATGGATCCAGAAAGAGTAACAGGAAAAAACATTCCTAAGAGCTTAACTCTTGGTCCAGATAGAATGGGACAAGCAGAAGTTAGTTATTTGAGGGCAGGAGAGTTGATGCTAGGAGAAGGAAATGACAGGTTAAAAACACAGGTGAGACAAAGTGCAAAGCATGTTCTATCAGTGGCTGGGTCCATGTGTAGAGTTGGAATATACTTGTGAAGGGAGTTATTCTTTATTCATAAATTATGAGTGCTAAGGACATTGTTTTAACAAAGAATAACTTGTACAATTTAAGTTGTAGACAGATTTTATGTCAGCAGAACTGTAGAGAAACTTGACAGCCTAGAACAGAGGCAGGTACATCAGTTAGGAGGTTACTAATGAAGCAGTCAAACCCTGAATTCATGTCTTTTCTTCCAGCCAGTTTCAGGCCCACCTGCCAAGTCATGGTACTATTTCTCAACAACACAGGCACTCAGGTGACTGAATTCCTGATGATCTGCTTCCCAGGAATGCAGGACACACAGCACTGGCTATCTTGTCCTGGCTCCCCTCCTGGTTTTGGCCCTTGGTGCTAACTTTATGTTGTTACTCACCATCCAGCAGGAGACATCTCTGCATGAACCCATCTACTACCTGCTTGCCATCCTCTCCATGCTGGATATCATCCTCTGCCTCACTGTCATCCCTAAGGTCAGACCCCCTCTAGATTCACTTCCAGGCACTCAGTCATCTTTCTCTGAATAGTATTGTTTTGCTACTGTAAATCCTCCTACCCCTGAAGGCAAATCTTCAGTGAGCTGTCCACACCATCACACTGAGTCCATCACAGCTCCCACACATGTCCCCTCTCATTCTCAGTGTCCACTTTTTTTTTGCTTGTTTGTTTAAGGTTTCATTCTTTCCCAACTGACAGGCCCTCTTTCAATGTCTGAGTCAGTGATATGCCAAGTTCTGACCTTCTTTTTACTTCTAGGGAGAGATTCTTCTTGATTCGAATTACCCCACCTTTACATCCAAGAGCTCTAGAATTTACTTTCTAAAATGTAACTGGATGTATGTTTACATCATATGCTGAGATAAGAATCATAATTGGAAGAGGTTTCTTATGTGTATAGAGAGATTGGAGGGTATCCAAATATAAGTATTAGACTTACTGAGTTCTGATGTTCTTGTGATGCATTTAGGTGGACAGATGTGTTCAGCTGGAATTTGGGTAAGAACTCTTGAGGTTGACCAAGAGAAGACAGCCTAGAAATAAATACTTTTAAACAAAAGGCATGGTCTATAGATGGAGAGAAAAGGGTATAAATCTTGTTCTAATTGGGATGCACATAGAAGATACTTGAGATCTGGGATTTTAGTGCTGTGGCTTGGGGATATAGATGGTTGAAACCATTGGGGGTTTCCCCAAGGTTAGGTACCCTAGGGTGGGAATGGATGCAGTTTTTGAGAATAATGATTCTGGCAGGTCCTGCTCATCTTCTGGTTCAACATGAAGACCATCAGCTTTGCAGGCTGCTTTCTGCAGATGTTCATCATTAATACATTCCTTCCCATGGAGTCCTCCACCTTCCTGGTCATGGCGTATGACTGCTATGTGGCCATTTGCCATCCTCTACGCTACCCATCCATCATCACTGAAAAATTTGTCATTTATGCAGCCATCTTCATTGTTTTCCGCAATTTGCTGACCACACTACCTACACCAGTTCTGGCTGCCAGGCTCAACTACTGTGCCAGCAATGTGCTGGAGAACTGTATCTGTGCCAACATTTCTGTAGCAAAGCTCTCCTGTGGGGATATTCACCTAAATAAGCTCTACCAGTTTGTGAGTGTTTGGTGTCTACTGGGTTCTGACCTGGTGCTCATCTTGTTATCCTACTGCTTTATCTTGAGGACTGTTATGCATCTGCAGTCAGGAGGTGCAGCCACCAAAGCCTTGAGTACTTGTGGTTCCCATCTCATTCTTATACTTTTCTTCTATACATTGCTGTTAGTATTTATCTTCACAAACAAGGCAAGAAAGAAGGTGCCTTCAGAGGTACCCATTCTTCTCAATGTCTTACACCACCTCATCCCACCAGCCCTGAACCCCATTGTTTATGGAGTACGAACCCAGGAAATCAAGCAAGGGATTATCAAGATACTCAAGTACCAGTTCTGAGAGATATGAGTCAAAGACCAGGGATTATGGAAGTTTGTTTTAGTGTTGGTTTCATCTGAATGCCATTTACATACATGATGCTACCCTTATCTTGAACTTAAACCTTCTCCAGCCACTATCACAATATTTACCCTCACTAACTCCTCCTCAAATCCTCATTGAACACATGTTTGGGCATCCATTGCCTTTTTATTCTAACCCCTTGCCATCATGATCCTTCAATTACTCACTCATTAAATGATTATTTAATACCTCCCACATGCTTCTCAGTCTTTACATTCTGAGTGCCTGTCACATTTAATTCATAGGACAAGGATGAGACAGCATTTTAAATAGAACATGGGAAATATGGGTAGGGTCAGGGGAACCAGTGATGAAGTATTTTAAATAATCTAGGTGAAAAGTTGGATTAAGTTGATGAGTAAAAATTAAAGTTATGGGTCACAAGATTTGCTGAGACTTCATATGTAGGGTATAAAAGATGGAGAGGAGTAAAGCATGACTCCAGGGCTTTTTTCAAAAAGTTAAAATTTTTTTTTTAAATTTAAATTCAATTTAGGTAACATACAGTGTATTATTAGTTTTAGGGGTAGAATTTAGTGATTCATCAGTTACATATAACACTGATGCTCATTACATCCAGTGCCCTCCTTAATGCCCATCACCCAATTACCCCATCTACCCACCCACCTCCCCTCCAGCAACCCTGTTTGTTTCCTATAATTAAGAGTCTCTTATGGTTTGCCTCACTCTCTGTTTTTATCCTATTTTATTTTTCCTATCCTTTCCCTATGTTCATCTGTTTTGTTTATTAAATTCCACTTATGAGTGAAATTATATGGTATTTGTCTTTCTCTGACTTATTTCATTTAGCATAATACCCTCTAGTTCCATCCACATCATTGTAAATGTCAAGATTTCATTCTTTCTGATGGCTGAGTAATATTCCATTGTATATCTATACCACATCTTTTTTTTTTTTAAAGATTTTTATTTATTTGAGAGAGAGACAGTGAAAGAGAGATAATGGGGGGGGGGCAAAGGGAGAGGGTGGAAGCAGACACCCTGTTGAGCAGGAGCCTGACATGAAGCTAGATCCCAGGATCCTGGGATCATGACCTGAGCTGAAGGTAGACACTTAACCAACTGAGCCACCCAGGCACCCCTATACCACATCTTCTTTATCCATTCATCTGTTAATGGACATCTGGGTTCTTTCCATATTTTTTGAAGTTTTAATTTAAATTCCAGTTAGTTAACATGCAGTGTAGGATTAGTTTCAGGTATACAATATACCGATTCAACACTTTCACACAATACCCGGTGCTCATCACAACAAATATACTCCTTAATCTCCATCACCTATTTAACCCATCCTCCCACCCCCTCCATTCCTGTAACTATCAGTTTGTTCTCTATAGTTAAGAGTCAATATCTCCAAGACTTTTTGCAAGAGTAGTTGGAAAGTCAGAATTGCCATTAACTGAGAAGCCAGTTTTATATGTGATATTAGAAGTTTGGCTTTGGACACTTAACTCTATTTCCATATCAAACTCCTACAAATGACTATACTTTTAAAATGACTATTAAATATCCAAATGGAGAAGTAAAAGTTAGCAACTGGACATATGGCACTGTTCAGGGACCAAATCTAAGCTAGAGACAGAAGTTTGAGTCATCAGAGTATATAGGTGGTATTTAATCCCATTTAGATGTGTGATATGAATTATGTCAATGAATTATCCACTTATTCCTATCATTTTCTTCAAGAAATTTGTTCAGATGTTAGGTACTCTGGATCCATACTTGTTTGCCACTCCCCAAAGACGATAATCTCATTAAGGTCAGGAACTGTTTAATTTTTCTTTGTATCTAGCACTTAGTAGGTCCTTTTTCCATTAATGAATAATTTTGACTCTCAAAACTTTTGGTCTCACTATGTGTATCTGGATTATGGAGTCTTGATCCAAAAATAGTACTATTTGTTGATGAAATTTTATATGCTGGTTTTAGTAAACATTAAAAGTTATATCATTTTTATAAGAAGAAAGGCATTCATTAACATAATTTAAGAGTAATGAGCTCCTTATATTCAAAATAGAGGATAGAACTTTAAAGTAGTATTTAAAAAGTTGCAAAAACATAAGCAGTAAGCTCCTTGACATCATCTTGGAAGTGATTTTTTTGGATGATACCAAAAGCAAAGGCAACAAAAGCAAAAATAAACTATTGGGACTACATCAAACTAAAAAGCTCTGCACAGCAAAGGAAATCATCAACAAAATGAAAAGGCAATCTATTAAATGGGAGAAAATATTTGCAAATCATATATCTGATCAGGGGTTAATATTCAAAATATATAACAAACTCATACAACTCAAAAGCAAAAAATAAAAAGAAAATCTGATTAAATAATGGACAAACGATCTAATAGACATTTTTCCAAAGAACACATACAGATGGCCAACAGGTACATGAAAAGGTGCTAACATCACTTATTATCAGGGAAATGCAAATCAAAACCACAATGAGATATTACATCACACCTGTTAGAATGGATATTATCAAAAAGATAAGAAGTAACAAGTATTAGCAAGGATGTGGAGAAAAAGGAACACTTGTGCATTTTTGGTGGAAATTTAAATTGGTTCAGCTCCTATGGAAAACAATATGGAGGTACCCCAACAAATTAAAAATAGAATTACATAACATAAAATAAAATTAAAATTCAAAAAAATAAATAAAAATAGAATTACCCAATGATCCATCAGTTCCACTTCTGGGCATTTATCAGAGGAAAATGAAGACACTAACTTGAAAAGATACATGCACTACCATGTTCATTGCAGCTATTTATTTATTTATTTATTTATTTATTTATTTATTTATTATTCAATAGACACCATGCCCAATGGGGGGCTTGAACTCATGACACTGAGATCAAGAGTTGTATGCTGTACTGACTGAGCCAGCCAGGCACCCCTACAGCATTATTTATAATAGCCAAGATATAGAAACAACCTAAATGTCCATCAATGGATAAATGGATAAAGAAAATGTGATACACACACACACACAATGGAATATTACTCAGCCAAATAAAACAAAGAATGAAATCTTGCCACCTGTGACAACATGGATGGACCTTAAGGGCATTATTCTAAGTGAAATAAGTCAGATAAAGACAAATACTGTATGATTTTACTTACATGTGAAATCTAAACAAACAACAAACAAAAATTCCTGAGCTTGTAGAAACAGAGAACAGATTGATAGTTGCCAGAGGTGGGGGGGTGAGAGGTGGGTGAAATTGGTGAAAGGGGTCAAAAGGTGTAAACTTTCAATTGTATAACAAATAAGTCATGGGAATGTATAGTTAATAAAACTGTATTGCATACTATTGTATGCTATGAGTGTAGATCTTAAAAGTTCTCATCATAAAAATCTTCTAACTATATATGGTGACAGATGTTAAGTAGACTTACTGTAGTGATCATTTCACAATATATACAATATCAAATCATTGTGTTGTACGCCTGAAACTAATATAATGTTATGTCAATAATACCTCAATAAAAACATAAATTAAATAAAGACATTCATACAGCAGGATGTTATTAAACATGTAGTCAATAGAAAGAAAGCTTGAAACCTCTCATTGGGCAGGCTGAAAGTGCCCTTGCCCCCACCACTCCAACTGAGATCCTGGAATCCCTGGTAAAGTGTATGGGGAAAGGTGATGGTTTTAGGTCTCCTTTATTTACAGCTACCCTAGCCAGATTTAATAATCTACTATTCAGCTCAGATCTGCCTCCAGTAGCATTCAATCTAGGAATAATGAGGATGAAATTATGCAATCAATCAATATTTGAAGAAGATCCTTAATGTTGAGCACCATTCCAATTAAACTTGCCCAAGATATAGTGTTCTCTCTGTTGTAGCATTCCATCTGTAGTATTATTATAATAATAGGGTCTAGCCTTTAAACTCTAACCTCTTCTCCTGTATGTCTCTGGTTTGTAGGATTGGGTCCCTGCTTTGGTTTTGATGTGAGTTCCCATTTACTAGTTCTGCATTGACCTCTAGTCCTTTGCTAAGTCTTGACTGATAGTCACCTTTTAATAGCCATTTGTTCTTTGTCACAAGTTCTGCTACTTGCAAATCTCCCCATTGGCCACTGCCCTGGGCTTCTCTGCCTTAGCCTCCCTATGGTTGTATCCCACCTACTTGCTAGGATATCCACTACCTCTTGGACTTCTACTTGTTCTCAGCTTCAGCCTCTTAGCTTACAGTTCCACCTGATTGGAACAGTGTTATAGGTTCAAATGATTAATTTATCAACATTCATAATCTCAGTTCAAAAATGACCTACACAGAGAATACCTTCTTAAATAATTACATCCAAAGTGGCCTCCTTCTCCTGTTTCAGGTCACTCTAACACATCATACCATCTTTTTTTTCTTTATAACACTTATTGCTTTCTGGAATGATTTATTTATTTAGAATCCTAAATATATGTCTGGCATATATCAGGTGTTGAATACATATTAGATAAAGGAATAAATCATCCCCAAATTTGTCATGCAGGGCCACTGTCATAGGCTATGAACATTCTGAAATATAGTCTTAAATCAATCTCCAGTGTCAGAATGTCCTCTGAGATATTTGTCCGATGCACCTACAAGTGATGGGGGAAGAGTCTGTGATTCCTAGTAATGTTAAATACCAACAAATCCTTCATTTGTCATTATCTAGATGGTTGCTCCATGGTTTAGACCGCTAGATTTCCTGTTTGTGTTTCATTTTGAATGTTCGATTATAAAGTTTTCTATATCTAATGTCTCCTCTAAAAACCTTAAAAAAATTTAAACTAGTCAACTTTAAATACTGGTTGTATAAAATTGTGAAAATCTGTTCAAGGCAAGATTTAAACTTAGATAAAGAAATATGGTGTGATTATTTCCTTTCTAATAAACTTTTAACATGAGCAAACACTGCTTATTCTAAGGCTAATATTCCTTATTATTCACTAATAAAACTGGTTAGGAATAACATTTTCCTGGATTTGTTTATGGCTCATCTTCAGTTTTAGTCCTGTCATTGCAGGATTTTGGGACTGTTTGACATACATAGAACTAATAAATAAGCCTTCCATTTTAATTTTTTATCCTGCATTCTGATATTTTATATTCTTTCTCATTATTTTCGCACAAAGACGTCATCATTTACCCTAATTCCCTGGCCTCCTTTTCTCTTTGTGGTAAAGCATAAATGAATGAGAGACATTTCATTTATTACTATGGCCATTTTTTTTAAAGTATGTTTTTTGTCCAATTAAGGCTTTTCCTATCAATTTTCCTGAATTTTACATCAGTGGCTGGAGAAAAACCTAATTCATATCACATACCTTGAATAGGATGCAGCCACTGTTGTTCTCTACATCTGTTTTTCACATACAACTTGGGCAAAAATTTTTTAAGAAAGTCAGAATTTCTCTTTACACATTTAAAAAATTATTAAGTAGACAAAAATAGAGTTTTTAATAATATAAAATATTTCAAAGATATGTTTTAAGTAGCAATAGCTTGTGATAAATTCCTGAGTTCTGGGGAACCATTTAAACAAAGTTTTATTCTGACATTGTATTGAAAAATCTGGGTTTCTGGGACACCTGGGTGGCTCAGTCAGTTAAGTGTCTGCCTTCAGCTCAAGTCATAATTCCAAGGTCCTGGGATCGAGCCCTATGTCAGGCTGCCTGTTCAGCAGGGAGTCTGCTTTTCCCTCTCTCTCTGCCCCTCCCCCTCTCACAGCTCATGCTCTCTCTCTCTTTCAAATAAATAAATAAAATCTTAGGGGCACCTGAGTGACTCAGTCATTAAGTGTCGCCTTCGACTGGGGTCATGATCCCAGGATCCTAGGATTGAGCCCCCCATCAGGCTCCCTCCTCTGCGGGAAGCCTGCTTCTCCCTCTCCCACTCCCCCTGCTTGTGTTCCTTCTCTCGCTGTCTCCCTCTGTCAAATAAATAAAAAATCTTAAAAAAAAATCTTAAAAAAAGGAAAAATCTGGGTTTGCTTTAAGGTAAGTTGATGTGAGTCTCAATTAGAAATGACTTTTGGATGATTGATAGACAGATGTTGGAAAATATGTACAGGTTGTAAGCATTATCTATTTCATAATAGTTGATAAAATTTGTTTTATTTTTTATTTTTAATTTTTTTTAGAGATTAGATGATACTTTATTTTTATTTTTTTATTATGTTATGTTAGTCACCATACAGTACATCATTAGTTTTTGATGTAGTGTTCCATGATTCATTGTTTGTGTATAACACCCAGTGCTCCATGCAGTACGTGCCCTCCTTAATAGCCATCACTGGGCTAATCCATCCCCTTACCCCCCTCCCCTCTAAAACCCTCAATTTGTTTCCCGGAGTCCAAAGTCTCTCATGGTTCATCTCCCCCTCCAATTCTCCCCCTTCATTTTTTCATTCCTTCTCCTCATGTCCTCCATGCTATTACTTATGTTCCACAAATAAGTGAAACCATATGATAACTGACTTTTTCTGCTTGACTTATTTCACTTAGCATAATCTCCTCCAGTTCCATCCATGTTGATACAAAAGTTGGGTATTCATCCTTCTCATGGCTGAGTAATATTCCATTGTATATATGGACCACATTTTTATCCACTTGTCTGTTGAAGGGCATCTCGGCTCTTTCCAATTTGGCTATTGTGGACATTGCTGCTATGAACATTGAGGTACATGTGCCGCTTCTTTTCACTACATCTGTGTCTTTGGGGTAAATACCCAGTAGTGCAATTGCTGGGTCATAGGGTAGCTCTATTTTTAACTTTTTGTGGAACCTCCACACTGTTTTCCAAAATGGCTGTACCAACTTGCATTCCCACCAACAGTGTAAGAGGGTTCCCCCTTTCTTCACAACTTCTCCAACATTTGTTGTTTCTTGCCTTGTCAATTTTTGCCATTCTAACTGGTGTAAGGTGGTATCTCAATGTGGTTTTGATTTGAATTTCCCTGATGGCCAATGATGATGAACATTTTTTCATGTGTCTGTTAGCCATTTGTATGTCTTCTTTGGAGAAGTGTATGTTCATGTCTTCTGCCCATTTTTTGACTTGATTATTTGTTTTTTGGGTGTTGAGTTTGAGAAGTTCTTTATAGATCTTGGATCTCAGCCCTTTCTCTGTAGTGTCATTTACAAGTATCTTCCCCCATTCCGTGGATTGCCTCTTTGTTTTGTTGATTGTTTCCTTTGCTGTGCAGAAGCTTTTTATTTTGATGAAGTCCCAAAAGTTCATTTTCACTTTTGTTCCCTTGCTTTTGGAGACATGTCTTGAAAGAAGTTGCTGTGGCCAATGTCAAAGAGGTTACTGCCTATGTTCTCCTCTAGGATTTTGATGGATTCCTGTCTCACATTGAGGTCTTTCATCCATTTAGAGTTTATCTTTGTGTATGGTATAAGAGAATGGCCGAGTTTCATTCTTCTGTATATAGCTGTCCAATTTTCCCAGCAGCATTTATTGAAGAGACTGTCTTTTTTCCATTGCATGTTTTTTCCTGCTTTGTCAAAGATTAGTTGACTATAGAGTTGAAGGTCCATATCTGGGCTCTCTATTCTGTTCCATTGATCTATGTGTCTGTGTTTGTGCCAGTACCATGCTGTCTTGGTGATCACTGCTTTGTAATATAGCTTGAAATTAGGTAATGTGATGCCCCCAGCTTTGTTTTTCTTTTTCAACATTTCCTTGATGATTCGGGGTCTTTTCTGATTCCATACAAATTTTAGGGTTGTTTGTTCCAGCACTTTGAAAAATGCCATTGGTATTTTGATCAGGATGGTGTTGAAAGTATAGATTGCTCTGGGCAGCATAGACATTTTAACAATGTTTATTCTTCCAATCCATGAGCATGGAATGTTTTTCCATCTTTTTCTGTTTTCTTCAATTCTTTCATAAGTGTTCTGTAGTTTCTAGAGTATAGATCCTTCACCTCTTTGGTTAGGTTTATTCCTAGGTATCTTATATGGTTTTTGGTGCTATTGTAAATGGAATCAATTTCCTTTTTTCTCTTTCTACAGTTGCATTGTTAGTGTATAGAAAAGCAATTGATTTCTGTGCATTGATTTTGTATCTTGCCACATTACTGAATTGCTGTAGGAGTTGTAGTAATTTGGGGGTGGAGTTTTTTGGGTTTTCCACATAAAGTATCACATTATCTATGAAGAGAGAGAGTTTGACTTCTTCTTTGCCAATTTGAATACCTTTTATTTCTTTTTGATTGTCTGATTGCTGTTGCTGGGACTTCTAGGACTATGTTGAACAATAGTGGCAAGAGTGGGCATCCTTGTCGTGTTCCTGATCTTTTTTTTTTTTTTTTTTTTTTTTAAAGTTTTT
>NC_058413.1:50064951-50071314 GCF_002201575.2 Neomonachus schauinslandi
AAAGATTTTATTTATTTATTTGACAGAGAGACACAGCGAGAGAGGGAACACAAGCAGGGGGAGTGGGAGAGGGAGAAGCAGGCTTCCTGCCGAGCAGGGAGCCCGATGTGGGGCTCGATCCCAGGACCCTGGGATCATGACCTGAGCCGAAGGCAGACGCTTAACGACTGAGCCACCCAGGCGCCCCCTGATCTTTTTTTTTTTTTAAGATTTTATTTATTTGCGAGAGAGAGAATGAGAGACAGAGAACATGAGAGAGAGGAGGGTCAGAGGGAGAAGCAGACTCCCCGCCGAGCAGGGAGACTGATGCGGGACTCGATCCAGGGACTCCAGGATCATGACCTGAGCCGAAGGCAGTTGCTTAACCAACTGAGCCACCCAGGCGCCCTCGTGTTCCTGATCTTAAGGGAAAGGCTCTCATCTTTTCCCCATTGAGGATGATATTTGCTGTGGGCTTTTCATAGATGGTTTTTATCCTATCTAATAGGATACAACAGTACATTAAAAGGATTATCTATCATGACGAGGTGGGATTTATCCCTGGGATGCAAGGGTGGTTCAGCATTCGCAAATCAATCAGTGTGATAAAACACATTAATAAGAGGAGAGAGAAGAACCATACAGTCCTCTCAATTCATGCAGAAAAAGCATTTGACAAAATACAGCATCCTTTCCTGATTAAAACTCTTCAGAGTGTAGGGATAGAGGGAACATTCCTAAATTTGCTTTTAGAAGTAAATCTCATTTTTATTTTCAGAAGCCTTGGTATTTAGTTACAAGTATGTTGAATTAAGTTCTTCCTCTGAAATAGTAATATTTCAACAGTGAAATTTTAGTTGGATGTCTGGTCTATATAATAAAGGTGTATTATGTGAATGGAATTTAGCCCTAATATTCCCTGCAATTATTGTTTATTATTAGGATGATGTACATGTATTTTCATTTTCAAGCAGATGCTAATAGGAGTCCAACAGTAGTGAAACCAAAGACCAGTAGAAGAAAGATTATTTTCATTACTGAATGGAGGATTAAAGAAACAGACAATGTGTGGAAGACCAAACCTTAAATAGGTCAGTGATTTGTCAAATAGTTTATTTCAAGACAATTGGCCTAGGCTTTGGGAACTGTACTGATAGCAGACTTTGAGGCATTTTCATCTTAGGGTCAGAAGACAGGAACCTATAATTTTAGGTATAGTAGGACTTCTCTGAATTGATATTTTCTCCATTAGTAATTCTGAGAATTCTGGAAACATGTGAATCCTAAAGACAAGATGAAGACTGAAATAGTTTGACAACTTTTTCAGTATGCTTTGTCTATGGGGGGGCCTCATGGCTATTGGACCAAGAACTAAACATACATGGAGCCCTCCCATTAGGAAGGATGATAGACTTCCTTTGGGCAGGTGAATACAGGCTGAGACCTGTAAATGATGTGAATATATAAAGGATCTTTCAGGAAGGCTTGAATTTCAACCTGTGAATAAAATCATAAATTGTACTGTTTGGAAGTTATCCCTGATACAATGTTTATATTTCCTATTTAGTTTCAACTATCATGAGGGAATGGGGGATGTGTTCATGCCCATGCTTAAAGGCAAGAAGTATGGAAACAAGACTCAACATCTTAAGGCAGATACCTATCTTAAGGCAGAACATGGTTTCATAGACTCTTAGAATGAGAAATCTATTTTAAAATAACTAGTTCATTGTTTTCATGTAACAGATGAAGATGCTGAACCTCAGTGAGGCTACTAATTTGTTCCTGGTCACAAATCTTGTATGTGGTTGTGCAAGTACTGGAGTGCAGAACTTCTAACTCACCATCTCAGGATTTTTCTCTTTTTCAAGTTGCTTAATGTACTTATTTATACCTCATTTCTTTCTACCTCCTTCTATGTAGAAGAAAATATTCCTTCAATGTTATAGGGTCTAGATTGCTTTATATTCTGTCTAAAGAGCATATGTATTCCTCAATGACTGTAAATTTGTTCTGTGCATCTTTGTGCCCTCAAACTCTGACAAAGTTCCTATACCAGAGCAGTTGCCTAGAAAATCTTTGTTCAATTAATAGTGGTCTTCGTATATTAAAGTTTCATTACTGGAACATCTTCTGATGGTGTGACATATTAGTACATCAAAGCAGAGCCCTGTATACATATTGCAAAGTGAGTCTTTGAATCCCGAAGATGAAGCTTCAAGCCTAGACAGTGGTGTGAAAACACCGAAGAAGAGGCTTTGTGTGATGACTTCTCTGAAACCCAGTAAATACCATTTCTCCACATGTGAACAATTCTTGCAAGAGCTCTACCCTTTTGAGGGTTGCACCAGAAAGACACAATCTTTGCTTGATCAAGGATAGGAAGAGAAAAAAGTTATTGGCTTGTTTGGAGGTAACTGAAAGAGATTTACATATGAACTCTAGCTATTTTTTGTCATTCAGAGCTGACATTTAAATACTGTGGTCTTTTTCAACTGCATTATGCAACTAGGTTAAAAACAATAATAAATTAATAATTATGTTATAAGCAAGGACATTAATATCCACAGTTATAAATACATATATTTTAAAGATTTATTTATTTTGGAGAGAGAGAGCACAAGTGCAGGGGAGGGGGCAGAGGGAGAGGGAGAGAGAGAATCTCAAGCAGACTCCCTGCTGAGCACAGAGTCTGATGCAGGGCTTGATCTCATGACCCTGAGATCATGACCTGAGTCAAAATCAAGAGTCAGATGCTTAACTGACTGAGCCAACAAACGCCCCACAGTTATATATATATATTTAAAAATTACCTGTACAGAAATAGTAAATATAATATTAACTGGGATTTAGTTTTCAACTATAGAATTCATCCTTCTGAGTGCTCACATTTTAGACAAAATAGAACTACAAATATTTGGAAAAAACTTAAAAATTCACAAAAATGCCATATTTTTCTCGGGGAAGTATTAGGACTTGAAGCAGAGAGATAGTCAAGAAATTGTTTCAGATTTAAACTTACTTCTTTCCTTGCTCTTATGTCTCAACTTATGTGAAGCTATGAGTTTCAACCCAATTTTCAATTGACTGATTTATAAGTCATCCTATATTAAGGATGCAGAGATCCAATTGTCCTTATTACCACCCTTTGTTCAGTAATCTCTGGATTCCTTGCTTGATCACCTGGGTTCGCACTCCATAAACAATGGGGTTGAGGGCTGCAGGGATGACATGATGGAGAACATTGAGCAAGACTGGCACATCAGGGGAGACCTTCTTCTTTGCCACAAGAGTGAGCACAAAGACCAGAAGGATGGTGCTGAAGAAGAGAATAAGGATGAAGTGGGAGCCACATGTGCTCAGGGCCTTGGCCATAGCACCGTCTGCCTTGAGTCTCAGCACAGCTCGAAGGATGAGGCTGTAGGAGAGGAAGATGAGGATGAGGTTGGATCCTAGCAGGGTCCAGCCTCCAGCAAATTGGAGGAGGTGATTGATAGTGACATCATCACAGGAGAGCCTGGAGACAGACATGTTGGTGCAGCTGCAGTTCTCAATGACATTTCTCCCACAGTATTGGAGCCAGGCAGAGAGGATGGGAATGGACACAGTAAGAAGTGCATTCCTGGCCAAAATAAAAATGGCAGCCTTGGCTACAAATTAGTCAGTGATGATGGATGGGTACCCCAGTGGGTGGCAGATGGCCACATAGCGGTCATAGGCCATGACCATGAATGTGCAGGACTCCATGGCAAGGAAGCAATTCATGATATACATCTGGAGGAAGCAGGCATAGAAGCTGATGGACTTGAGGTCAAACCAGAAGATGCTGAGGACCTTGGGGATGACAGTGAGACAGAGCACCATGTCCAGTAGAGAGAGGAGGCTGCGTAGGTAGTACATAGGCTGGTGTAGAGAGGCCTCCAGCTGGATGGTGATCAGGAGAATAGTGTTGGCCCCCAGGGCCAAGAGGAAGAGGAGGCTGAGGGGCAGGGATAGCCAGTGCTGCCAACTGGGGGACCTGACAAAACAATTCAGGAGGAACGCTGAAACCCCAGTAGAGCCATTTCTGTGAGGTGTTATCTTGTGGGTTTTGTTTCTACAGATTTTCTTTGATGACCTAAAAAGTTAGGATTAGAATTAGCCTCTGAACTGTAGTTAACATGGAAGAAAAATTCAGCTTCATTGGAATCAATTTAGGGCTCTAGCAGGTTATTTTGCTTTAACTGGAAATGTTGCATATTATATACAGAAAGAGAAATTAATTTCAGTCTTTAGCAAATTTTGTTTCTTCCCATTTCTGGAATACTTCTAATTTCTTAATGAAGCAATCTTATAAAATAGAATTAGTAATTTCAGTTAGCTGTGAGGCAGCATCCTTACTTTTGAAAAAAATAGGCCCTCTGATTTCGGTAGTGTGAAGGTGGTGAGATTGGTCTTCAGTTATTCCTCTCTGAATCCCTTTACCCAGTTGCTCAGCTAATGTCCCCAACTTCCACAGCAAGTACTGTACAGCATTGTCACTCCTTTCTTCCTATGTGCCTTTTATTCACCAGACACAAAGATTAAGTATTATCCTTGTTCTCAAGGAAGTGACAATCCACCGGGGATGATCAGGATAGGTAAATATAAAGATAATGATAAGAATAGTGACAGAGCAGTATGCAGAATATTTTGAGAGTGTAGGTGAAGATTCATTCACAAGATTTAACTTCATGAAGTAAAGTGTTCCCAGGACTCCCCTCCTACTGAATTTTAAAGGCAAATCCAAAGAAGGCTGTGAAAAAGAGTTACCTGTTGCAGTGAGAGATGCCTGCAAAATGTTTGACATCAGCATGTCTGGAGTCTTTAAAATCATGCTGTGTAGCGTCCCTAGATTTGTCCATCTGGTACTGATTTCTGCTCTGGTGCCATCCCATGATTGGAAACTACTCTGCTTCATCAGTATTTAAACCACTGTTTTGCATTTGTTTAGCTAGCAGGAAAATAAAAATGTCTGCAGTGTATTGAATGGATTTTCAGTACTTACCAGGCACTGTGTTAAAATATATTAGGAACATTATCTCACTTTACTATTAAAACAACTATGTGAGCTCTGTCTTAATATGACTTTACAAATGAGGAAAATGAGGTGAAGAAATGTTGATCACAGGAGTAAAGATCACAGATAGTAAAACTTTCAATCTAGATGCAAAATGCTATTTCATTTTAAACCCAATTTTTAGTCATCTGTACTGTACTACATCTAATCTGCAAAGGAACATTTGTTGGATAGTCTCTCAGAATTCCTCTGAGCCCTGGGATGCCTGGGTGACTCAGTTGGTTAAGCATCTGCCTTTGTTATGATGAGCACTAGGTGTTACACAGCACTATTGAATCACTGAAAACTACATCAAAAACTAATGATGTACTATATGGTGGCTAACTGGACATTAAAAAAAAAAAAAAAAAGCATCTGCCTTTGGCTCAGGTCATAATCCGATGGTCCTGGGATTGAATCCTGTATTGGGCTCCTTGCTTGGCAGGGAGCTTGCTTCTTCTTCTGCCAGTTTCTCCCTCTGCTTGTGCTCTCGCACGCTCTCTCTCTCAAATAAATAAATAAAATCTCAAAAAAAAAAAAAAGAATTCCTCTGAGCCCTATAATGCCATGATATTATTTGGTTCCTCAATCTCTGTAAAAGGGAGAAATCCATTCCCTCGGGGTAGCAACAATTTTTGAAAATTGATTACGATAGTAGAGAGGTAGTTTTGGAATAGGGGCTGAGGAGATATGAAAAGATTTTTAAAGTATGAATGGAAAACTGAAAATAGCTTTCAGTCATCAAAATCTATTTGATGTAGCCGTTAAAATGACACACTTGTTTCCATCTGTGTATGTCCTTGCTCCTACACTTCCAGTCCTGGTCACTTTGTTTCTTCCTAGGCATGGGCCTTCTTACCAATGGCCCTGGGAACTGCTGGGTCACAGAAAGATGGTGGGAATTACCCTCCTCTTCCCCCAACTCCTCTCTTCATTCCTTTTGATGTTCTGCTTTAAAATCAAGGGAATGGTGTCCTGTTAGTGTCTGCCATGAACTGTGTGTCTCTCTCTGGAGGCAAAAGTCATTTCAAGACACAGGGAGAGTCTATCTTTCCTCCCACTTCTTTTCCTGTTATTAAGGATAGCATATGTTAACAATGCCTCCATAAATTTCAGAGTGGTTTTCAAGTTGTCTCATTGTGCCAGTGAGACGCAGCACACAGGCAGATTTGCTGTTACACCAGCTAATTCTGTCACAGCACATGCAAAATTTTCAATGTTAAATTCTGATACTACTGGGGCGCCTGGGTGGCTCAGTCCGTTAAGCGACTGCCTTCGGCTCAGGTCATGATCCTGGAGTCCCGGGA
>NC_058413.1:50071324-50100096 GCF_002201575.2 Neomonachus schauinslandi
AAAATCTTTAAAAATAATAATAAATTGGGGCGCCTGGGTGGCTCAGTTGGTTAAGCGACTGCCTTCGGCTCAGGTCATGATCCTGGAGTCCCAGGATCGAGTCCCGCATCGGGCTCTCTGCTCGGCAGGGAGCCTGCTTCTGCCTCTGACCCTCCCTCCTCTCATGTGCTCTCTGTCTCTCATTCTCTCTGTCTCAAATAAATAAATAAAATCTTTAAAAAAAAAAATTCTGACACTACTTCCTTCTATCAGGGCTTGTCTTTTGCACTTCATTTTTATTCCAGCTTCTCCTCTGCTCACACCTGAGACAGTAACATTATAGGACTTTCATTCTTAGCACAGCTTCAAATCTCACTTTAGTTAAGCTGGATGAAGGATCCCTGCCTGATTTCTAGAGGATCCAGCTACATGGAAGCACCCCTGCTGCAGGAAAAGAGGATCCATAAGGAAACCTCAGAGAAACAGAATTTTTTTTTTTTTAATTTTCTGAGTAGTCTTGGGAAGATTATTTCCAGCACTAGGATAGACATTCTGCAGAGCACAAAGGAAGAATTTTCCATCTTATTTTCTATTCTTTCTTTCTTTTTCCTTGTTTTTCTTTTTTCTTTTTCCATCCTGTCTCTTCTTCAATCAATGACTTATTCAACAAGCAATGAGTATCAACTCTAGGGTAAAGTACTTGGATATACATATATATTTTTTGTTTCCTTTTTCAGTCTTCCTCTGCAATCAGAGACCATCTATGGCAAGTTGGACTGAGGCCCCAAAACTAATTAATTATGTCTTGCCCCCATGAGGGACAGGCTGAGGAAGCCATGTGAAGTTGAAGACCAATGCAGGGAATTAACTTAAGCCCTTTCCTGAGGCTCCAGGATGGAACTGTGTTATGGTAACCTGGGAACACAGACTTTGAAATTTGAAGGGGATGAAAAGGTCCCCTAGTCTCAAGCTATTTGGATAAACTTGTGAAATATTTCCACCAGTCTGTCCTTCAAATTATGGACTGGATCCAGGGACAGAAAGGAAATTTTTTTTTTTTTCTGGCAGCTTTTTCTAGTATTAGGATTCCAGCTTTTACAAATTCTTTATCTTGAACTAGGATAAATTATTCTCCCTCTCCTCGCTCTTATACACATCTTTGTTTTCTGACCTTTGTCATGACATAGAGTGAGTTTATTTCTTCCCCTAATGAATCAAGTATATATACACAGATTTCCTCTTGTATGGCTTCTAGATTTACAGACGTCAGACCAAAAACATGAATTCATTTGACTGGGTCCTATGTTTCAGCTATCCCAAGACATTGGTTAATATTCCATGGACGAGCTCCAGCTTAAGTATATCCGTGGTACATGAAGCCCCAGATGGCAGTTAAGAAGGGTCCTTTTGTCACACAGGCCACAATCTCTATTACCTCTGTTTAGACCACTCAAGCACCCTTGACTCAGGAAAGGACAGTGATACACATCTGGATTGAAGAGATAGGGCCCTGGCCTCTGGCAAATCTTGATGTCTGTGCAGTGCAGGTGCCTCTCCAGGCTTTCCTTCACAGGCTCACTTTCAGAGGATGCAATAGCATGGATTCTGGCTCCACTGATGTTGGAGCTCTGACCAGTAAAGCTAAGACTCTAATAGTCTCAGTGGCCTGTGGGACCCTGCCCTGGGGGAACCTGTCCATCCCTAGTCCCTTTAGAGGGAGATGGAAATCAAGAATAGCAATCTCATAAGGCAATATTTTATTTATTTACTTATTTTTAAAGATTTTTATTTATTTATTTGAGAGAGAGAGAGCGCACACAGAGAGAGAGGGAGAGGGAGAAGCAGGCTCCCCGCTGAGCAGGGAGCCCAATGCGGGGCTCGATCCCAGGACCCTGAGATCATGACCTGAGCTGAAGGCAGACACTTAACTGACTGAGCCACCCAGGTGCCCTATTATAGGCAACATTTAGGTTGGGGCCTTGCTACTAATACATTAGGAGGAATATTGTCATTTACCATTTTCTTAATGGACGTGTGAAAGTTTCCCTATGGTATATACCTAAGAGTAGGATTACTGAATCAGGGGGTTCAAACATATTTTTCTCTAACTATACCAGATTTCCCTCTAGGATACTTATGCAATCCTACCATAATTAGATTAAGTGTCTTGATTTCTTATATCCATAGCAGTATTAGATATTATCTAATTTCTTCTTTACAGATATGATGGTTGAAGGTAGTCATTATTTTGATTTAATTTTTCTGATTGCTTAGTGTTTTTTATTTTTTTATTTATTATTTTTCTTAGTTTTTTTTTTTTTTTAAGATTTTATTTATTTGACAAAGACACAGCGAGAGAGGGAACACAAGCAGGGGCAGTGAGGGACGGAGAAGCAGGCTTCCCAATGAGCAGGGAGCCTGATGTGGGGCTTGATCCCAGGACCCTGGGATCATGATCTGAGCCAATGGCAGACACTTAACGACTGAGTCACCCAGGTGCCCCATTTCTTAGTGTTTTTTAAATTAACTTTTTAGTCATTCTGGTTTTCCTTTTTCTGAATTATCTATTTATACTTTTTACTCATTCTTGCTCTTCTTTTTTCTTGATGACACAGAATTTTTTATTAAAAATTTAAATTTTAGAACATTTAATTCTAGTTTTAGATTTTGCTGAAATCCTCTCCTAATCTCTCACAAATTTGTCTATTTTTGAACATGATATCTTTTGTTAAGTAGAAGAACAATCTGTTTTACTCAAATTCCACTGATTTAAATGTTAATCTCATTGAAAAACACTCTTACAGGAACACCCAGAATAATATGTGACAAAATATCTAGGCATTTCATGACACAGTCAAGTTGAAAAATAAAACTAATCATCATAATCAGTTTTGATAATTTGTGCCACTCAATAATTTGTCTATTTTGTATAGTTGTCAAATAGTTGTCAAATTTATTGGTAGGAAGTTCACAGTTTTCTTTTATTATCTTTTTAAAGTTTGTATTTCCTGTAGTGATGTCCTTTTTTTCATTCCAAATATTGGAAATTTGCATTTTTCCATTTCTCTATTTTTAAGTGTACAATTCAATGTTTTTGTTTTTTTTTATTTTTTTATTTTTTTATTTTTTTATTTTTTTTTTTAAAGATTTTATTTATTTATTTGACAGAGAGAGACACAGCGAGAGAGGGAACACAAGCAGGGGGAGTGGGAGAGGGAGAAGCAGGCTTCCCGCCAAGCAGGGAGCCCGATGTGGGGCTCGATCCCAGGACCCTGGGACCATGACCTGAGTCGAAGGCAGACGCTTAACGACTGAGCCACCCAGGCGCCCCTTTTTGTTTTTTTTTAAATTTTTTAATTTAAATTCAATTTAGTTAACTTATACTCTATTATTAATTTCAGAGGTAGAATTTAATGATTCATCAGTTACATATAACACCCAGTGTTCATTATATCTAGTGCCCTCCTTAATGCCCATCACCCAATTACCCCATACATCCCACCCACCTCTCCTCCAGCATCCCTCAGTTTGTTTCCTATAGTTAAGAGTCTCTTATGGTTTGCCTCCCTCTCTATTTTCATCTTATTTTTCCTTCCCTTCCCCTATGTTCATTCATCTGTTTTGTTTCTTAAATTCCACATATGAGTGAAATCATATGGTATTTATCTTTCTCTGACTGACTTATTTCACTTAGCATAATATCCTCTAGTTCTGTCCACATTGTTGCAAATGGCAAGATTTCATTCTTTTTGAAGGCTAAGTAATATTACATTGTGTAATATACACCACATCTTTACCCACTCATCAGTCAATGGACATCTGGGCTCTTTCCATAGTTTGGCTATTGTGGATGTTGCTGCTGTAAACATTGTGTTGCAGGTGCCCCTTCGGATCACTTTGTTTGTATCCTTTGGATAAATACCTAGTAGTGCAATTGTTGGGTCATAGGGTAGTTTTATTTTTAAATTTTTTTTTTAAAGATTTTATTTATTTATCTGACAGAGAGAGAGACAGGAGAGAGGGAACACAAGCAGGGGGAGTGGGAGAGGGAGAAGCAGGCTTCCCGCTGAGCAGGGAGCCCGATGTGGGACTCGATCCCAGGACCCTGGGATCATGACCTGAGCCGAAGGCAGCCGCTTAACCGACTGAGCCACCCAGGCGCCCCTATTTTTAAATTTTTGAGGAATTTTCATACTGTTTTCCATAATGGCTGCACCAGTTTGCATTCCCACCAACAAGATAAGAGGGTTCCCCTTTCTCCACATCCTTGCCAACATCTGTTGTCAATGGTTTTTAATATACTCAGAGTTGTGCAATCATCATTATCAATTTTGGAACATTTTATCACCCCCCAAAGAAACCCCACACACATTACAAGTCATTCTCTCTTTTTCCCAAGCCCCCCATCTCACCCAGCTCCTAGGCAACTACTAATCTACTCTCTGTTTCTAAAGATTTTCTTATTATGGACATAATATGTAAATGGAATCATGAAATATTTGGTCTTTTGACACTACTTCTTTCACTTAGCATAATATTTTCAAGGTTCTTCCATGTTGTATTGTATATCAGTACTTCATTTATTTTTATTGCTGAATAATATCCTACTGTTGGATATACCACATTTTATTGATCCATTCATTCATCAATTAATGGACATTTGGGTTGACTCCATTTTTATCTATTATGCATAATGTTGCTATGCACATTTGCATAGCAGTTTTGAGCAAATATATATATGTCTCTATATATGTGTTTTTATTTATTTTGGGATGTTTATCTAGGAATAGAATTGCTGGGTCATATGGTAAATCTGTAAAACCTTTGAGAAATTGTCTGACCATATTCCAAAGTGACTGCACCATTTTATATTCCCACCAGCAGTGTATGAGGATTCCCATTTCCTTACATCCTCATCAATCTGCCTTTTTGATTATAGCAATCCTAGAGAGAATAAAATAGTATGTCATTATAGTTTTGATTTTCATTTTCCTGATGGCTAATGATATGGAACACTGGGTGTTATAAGAAAACAATCATGGATCACTACATCAAAAACTAATGATGTATTGTATGGTGACTAACATAACATAATAAAATAAAATTAAAAAAATAAAGGATATTGAGCATCTTTTCATGTTTATTGGCTATTTGTATATTGTTTTTGGAAAAATGTATATTTTTCCCATTTATTTAGTTAGTTATTTTCCCATTTATTTAAACCCATTTATTAATTGGGTTGTCTTTTTGTGTTGAGTTGGAAAAATTCTTTATATTTTCTGGATACAATTCCCTTATCAGATAGATAATTTGCAGATATTTTCTTATTCTCTGTATTGTCTTTTTTTTTTTTTTTAAGTATGGTTGACAGACAATGTTACATTAATTTCAGGTATACAATGTAGTGATTCAACAGCTCTATATGTTATGCTGTGCTCACCACAAGTGTGGCTACTGTCTGTTATCATGCAATGCTATTCCAGTACCATTGACTATATTCCCGGGGCTTCACCTTTTATTCCCATGACTTATTCATTCCATAACTGGAAGCCTGTATTTCCCACTCCCCTTAACCCATTTTGCCCACCTCCCACCCCTCTCCTTTCTGGCAACCATTAGTTTATTCTCTGTATTTGTAGGTGTGATTCTGCTTCTTATTTGTTTATTCATTTGTTTTGTTATTTTAGATTTCACATGTAATTGAGATCATATGGTATTTGTCTATCTCTGTCTGACTTATTTCATTTAGCATAACATCCTCTGAGTCCATTCATGTTGCCACAAATGGCAAGATCTCTTTCTTTTTGTGGATGAATAATAGTCAATTCTGTCTATCTATTATCTATCTATCATCTATCATCTATCTATCTATCATCTATCATCATCATCTATCATCTATCTATTATCTATCTATCTATCTATCATCATCTATCTTCTTTATCCATTCATTTGTCAGTTGACATTTGGGCTTCTTGCATAGCTTGGCTGTTGTAAATATTGCTGCAGTAAACATAAGGATGCATATATCATTTTCAATTAGTATTTCATTTTTCTTTGGGTAAATACCCAGTAGTGGAATTATTGGATCTATTGGATCATATATTTCTATTTTTAATTTTTTGAGGAATGTCCACACTTTTTAATAGTGGCTCTACCAATTTACATTCCCACCAACAGAGCATGAGGGTTCCTTTTTCTCCACATCTTTACCAACACTTGTTATTTTTTCTCTTTTTGATTAGAGCCATTCTGACAGGTGCAAAGTGATCTTTCACTAGTTTTGATTTGCATTTCCCTTATGATTAGTGATATTGAGCATCTTTTCATTTGTCTGTTGGCCATCTGTATGCCTTCTTTGGAAAAACATCTAGTCAGGTCCTCTGTTAATTTTTAATCAGATTATTTGTGTTTTTTTGGTATTGAGTTGTATAAGTTCCTTATATATTTTGGAAATTAACCCCTTTTTGAATCATTTGCAAATATTTTCTCACTCATTTGGTTGCTTTTTGGTTTGATGATGGTTCCTTTCACTGTGCAGAAACTTTTTATTTTGATGTAGTCCCCATAGTTTATTTTTGCTTTTGTTTCCTTTACCCAAGGTGACATGTTGGTACAGCCAATGTCAAAGAAATTACTGCCTATATTGTCTTCTAGAATTTTTATGGTTTTAGGTCTCACATTTAGGCCTTTAATCCATTTTGAGTTTAATTTTGTGTATGGTGTTAGAAAGTGGTCTGGTTTCATTCTTTCGCATGTAGCTGTCCAGTTTTCTCAGCATCATTTATTGAAGAAACTGTCTTTTCCTCATTGTATGTTCTTGCCTCCTTTGTTATATATTAATTGACCATATAAGTATGGGTTTATTTCTGGGATCTCTATTTTGTCTCATTGATCTATATGTCTGTTTTTGTACCAATACCATACTGTTTTGATTACTCAGCTTTGTAGTCTATCTTGAAATTTGGAATTGTGTTACCTCTAGCTTTGTTTTTCTTTACCAAGACCGTTTTGACTCTTTGGGGTCTTTTGTGGTTCCATACAAATTTTAGGATTATTTGTTCTAGTTCTGAGAAAATACTCTGGGTATTTTAATAGAGATTGCATTGAATCTGTAGACTGCTTTGGGTAGTATGTACATTTAAACAATATTAATTCTTCCAATCCCTGAGCATAGAATATCTTCCCATTTGTGTGTGTTGTCTTCAATTTCTTTCATTCGTGTTTCATAGTTTTCAGAATATATGTCTTTCACTTCCTTGGTTAAGTTTATTCCTAGGTATTTAATTCATTTTGGTGCAATTATAAATGGTGTTGTTTTTAAAATTTCTCTTTCTCCTACTTTGTTATTAGTGTGTAGAAATGCTACCAATTTATGGGTATTAATTTTGTATTCTGTGACTTTACTGAATTCATTTATTATTTCTAATAGTTTTATGGTGGAGTCTTTAGGGTTTTCTGTGTATAGTATTATGTCATCTGCAAATAGTGACAGTATAACTTCTTCCTTACCAATATAGATGCTTTTAATTCTTTTCTTATCTGATTAAGACCTCCAGTACTATGTTGAATAAGAGTGGCAAGATGAACACCCTTCTCTTGCTCCTGATCTCAGAAGAAAAGCTCTCAGCTTTTCCCCATTGAGTATGATGTTAGCTGTGGGTTTTTCACATATGGCCTTTATTATGTTGAAGTGTGTCCCCTCTAAACCCACTTTGATGAAAGAACAAATGTTGAATTTTGTCAAATGCTTTTTCTGCATCTATTGAAATGATCATATGATTTTTATCTTTCATTTTGTTAATGTGGTGTACCAAATTGATTTGTGAATGTTGAACCATTTTTGCATCCCCAGAATAAATCCCAATTTACTGTGGTGAATGATCCTTTTAATGTATTGTTGGATTTAGTTTGCTAATATTTTGTGGAGAATTGTTGCATCTGTGTTTATCAGGGATATTGGCCTATAGTTTTCTTTGTTTATGGGTAGTCTAGTTTTGGTATCATGGTAATGCTGGCCTTGTAGGATATACATGACGTTTTCCTTCCTCTTCTATAATTTGGAATAGTTTGAGGAGAATAGGTATTAGCTCTTCTTTAAATGTTTAGTAGGATTCACCTGTGAGTCCATCTCGTTCTGGATTTTCATTTTTTGGTAGTTTTTTGATTACCAATTCAATTTTGTTCCTAGTAATTGGTCTGTTCAGATTTTCTATATCTTCTTTTTTTTTTTTTTTTTTGGAGTTTCACTGCTGTATTTATTGTTTTATTTTTTATTTTTTTTATGTAGTGTTCCATGATTCATTGTTTGCCTATAACACCCAGTGCTCCATGCAATACATGCCCTCCTTAATACCCATCACCGGGCTAACCCATCCCCCCAACCCCCTCCCCTCTAAAACCCTCAGTTTGTTTCTCAGAGTCCATGGTCTCTCATGGTTCATCTCCCCCTTCCGATTTCCCCCCTTCATTAGTGCTCACCATAGCACATATCCTACCCAATATCTATCACCCAGCCACCCCATCCCTCCCACCCCCACAACTCCAGCAACCCTCAGTTTGTTTCCTGAGATTAAGAATTCCTCATATCCGTGAGATCATATGATACATGCCTTCCTCTGATTGACTTATTTTGCTTAGCATAATACCCTCTAGTTCCATCTGTGTCATTGCAAATGGCAAGATTTCAGTTTTTTTGATGACTGCATACTATTCCATTGTGTGTGTGTGTGTGTGTGTGTGTATTTATATATATGCCACATCTTCTTTATCCATTCATCTCTTGATGGACATCTGGGCTCTTTCCATAGTTTGGCTATTGTGGACATTGCTGCTATAAACATTGGGGTGCACGTATCCCTTTGGATCCCTATCTTTGTATCTTTGGGGTAAATACCCAGTAGTGCAATTGCTGGGTCATAGGGTAGCTCTATTTTCAACTTTTTGAGGAACCTCCATACTGTTTTCCAGAGTGGCTGCACCAGCTTGCATTCCCACCAACAGTGTAGGAGGGTTCCCCTTTCTCCACATCCTTGCCAACATCTGTCATTTCCTGACTTGTTAATTTTAGCCATTCTGACTGGTGTGAGGTGTTATCTCATTGAGGTTTTGATTTGGATTTCCCTGATGCCGTGCGATATTGAGCACTTTTTCATGTGTCGGCCATTTGGATGTCTTCTTTGGAAAAATGTCTGTTCATGTCTTCTGCCCATTTACTGATTGGATTATTTGTTCTTTGGGTGTTGAGTTTCATAAGTTCTTTATAGATTTTGGATACTAGCCCTTTATCTGATATGTCATTTGCAAATACCTTCTCCCATTCTGTCGGTTGTCTTTTGGTTTTGTTGACTGTTTCTTTTGCTGTGCAAAAGCTTTTTATCTTGGTGAAGTCCCAGTAGTTCATTTTTGCCCTTGCTTCCCTTTCCCTTGGTGATGTTTCTAGGAAGAAGTTTCTGCGGCTGAGGTCGAAGAGGTTGCTGCCTGTGTTCTCCTCTAGGATTTTGATGGATTCCTGTCTCACATTGAGGTCTTTCAACCATTTGGAGTCTATTTTTGTGTGTGGTGTAAGGAAATGGTCCAGTTTCATTCTTCTGCATGTGGCTGTCCAATTTTCCCAACACCATTTGTTGAAAAGACTGTCTTTTTTCCACTGGACATTCTTTCCTGCTTTGTCAAAGATGAGTTGACCATAGAGTTGAGGGTCCATTTCTGGGCTCTCTATTCTGTTCCATTGATCTATGTGTCTGTTTTTGTGCCAGTACCATACTGTCTTGATGATTACATCTTTGTAGTAGAGTGGAAGGATATAAAATCAATGCACAGAAATCATTTGCATTTCTATACACCAACAAGAAGACAGAAGAAAGAGAAATTAAGGAGTTGGTCCCATTTACAATTGCACCCAAAACCATAAGATACCTAGGAATAAATCTAACCAAAGAGGCAAAGAATCTATACTCAGAAAACTATATCTTCTTGATTCAGTTTTAGAATATTGTATGTTTCTAGTAATTTATCCATTTCTTCTAGGTTGTCCAATTTGTTGGCATATAATTTTTTATAGTAGTTTCTTACAGTCCTTGTATTTCTGTAGTGCCAGTTGTCACTTCTCTTTCATTTGTGATTTTATTTATTTGGGTCCTTTCTTTTTTTCTTGATGAGTCTGGCTAAAGGTTTATTAATTTTATTTATCTTTTCAAAGAATGAGCTCTTGTTTTCCTATTGTTATTTTAGTCTCAGTGTCATTTACTTCTGTTCTGATCTTTATTATTTCCTTTTTCCTGCTGACCTTGGACTTTCTTTGTTCTTTTTCCAGTTACTTTAGGTGTAAGGTTAAATTATTTATTTGAGCATTTTCTTGTTTCTTGAGGTAGGCCTCTATTGCTATATATTTCATATTTATTTATTTATTTATTTATTTATAGATTAAAATAAAAACTTTATTTTTAAAAACTTTTATTTTAAATTCCAGTATAGTTAACATACAGTGTTATATTAGTTTCATGTGTACAAATCCAAAAATTCCATACAGCACCCAATATTCATCATGACAAGTGCATTCCTTAATCTCCATTGCTTGTTTTACCCATGCCCCCAACCACTCTCCCTCTGGTAACCATCAGTTTGTTCTCTATAGTTAAGAGTCTTTTTCCTGGTTTGCCTCTCTCTGTCTTTTTTCTTTCCTTCGTTTGTGTTTTGTTTGTTTGTTTTGTTTCTTTGTTTCTTAAATTCCACATATGAGTGAAATCAGAAAAGTGAAGCTGGAGGTAGCACAATTACAGACTTCAAGTTATACTACAAAGCTGTAGTAATGAAAACAGTATAGTACTGGCCCAAAAATAGACACATCGATTGATGGAACAGAATAGAAAACCCAGAAATAAATCCATAATTATATGGTCAATTAATCTTTGACAAAGCAGGAAAGAATATCCAGTGGGAAAGAGACAATCTCTTCAACAAAGGGTTTAGGGAAAACTGGACAACTACATCCAAAAGAATGAAACTGGATCACTGTCTTTCACCATACACAAAAATAAATTCAAAATGTATTAAAGGTCTAAATGTGAGACCTGAAACCATGAAAATCCTAGAAGAGAGCACAGGCAGTAATCTCTGTGACATTGTCTGTAACAACATTTTTCTAGATATATCTCCTGAGGCAAGGGAAACAAAAGGGATGAAATGGGCATGGATTGGGGTGGTCCTAAAGCTCTCTGTGCAGAAGGTTCACTGGCAGGATAGATGAAGCTGACATGGGTAGAGGCTGGGACATTCCCTAGACTCTATGTGCAGAGGGTGCCCTGGCAGGATATCTGAAGCTAAAGTGGGTGAGAGCTGGGGGTTGTCCTTGGGCAGAATGCAGAGAGGGCTCCTTGACAGAATGGCTAAAGCTGAAATGGATGTAAACTGGAGTTTTCCAGGACTATCTGCTCAGAGGGTACCCTAGGCAGGATGGCTGAGGCCAAGGAGGGGTGTGGGCTGGGGTGTCCTTGGGTGTTCTATGCATTGGATGACCTGGCAGGACAGTTGTAGTTGAAGTGGACATGGGCGGGTGTAGCCTGATTTCTCTGTGCAAAGGGTGCCCTGGCAGGACAGCTGAAGGTGGAGTGGGTACAAACATGGGTGTCCTGGGGCTTTCAACACTGAAGTCACTCTGGTAGGACAGCTGAAGCTGAAGTAGATGCAAGCTGGGATTTCCCAGGGTGCTTAGCACAGGAGTGCCCTGGTCGGGTGGCTGGTGCTGAGGCTGGCATGAGTGGAGGTGTCCCAGGGCACTCCACGTAAGGATGCCCTGGCAAGGTGACTGGAGCCAAAGCAGGTATCAGCCAGGAGGTTCTAGAGCACTCTGCCATGGGGATGCCCTAGCAAACCATCTGAAGTTCTGACATCTGAACATCTAAAATGTTCCAGGGTACTTTTGTGCACATGTAACCTTGGCATGAAGGCTGGCACTGTGCCCTGGTGTTCACTGCCTTGGGGCTACCTTGGTGGGATGGCTAAAGGCCTTGAGCTCACTGAGCAGGTTGGTTAGGGTGCCTGGACCCTAACCATTCAGGATATCATGGTGGAGGGGGAATGCAAGCTGAGGCTCTTGCCAGCCCCTCCAAACTGGAGAGAAGTCTGGCTTATCAATTCTTTCTTACAGATTGTGTCTTTGTATCTAAAAAGGCATCACCATACCCAAGGTCATCCATGTTTTCTCCTATGTTACCTTCTAGGCTTTTATAGTTTAGCATTTTATGTTGAGGACTATGGTCCATTTTGAGTTAATTTTTGTGAGGGTGCAAGGTCTGGGTGTCAATTTATTTGTTTTTTTGAAGATGGATGTGCAGTTATTCCAGCATTGTTTGTTGATGACCTGCCTGTGCTTTTATATTGAAAGTGAATTTCTTGTTAACAGCCTATAGATGAGACTTGCTTTTTTTTTTTTTTTCTCCTTCCAAATCCCATATGTCTGCTTGTGCTTTTTATTTGGATTATTTAGACCAGGGTTTCTTAGCTTGTAATGACAGTTTGGTCAGAGAATTTGTGTGTGTGTGTGTAAGTCTGTCCTATATATTGTGGTATATTTAACAGCATTCATGGCCCCTACTACTAGTTGTCTGTAGCACCTAATTCACCTCTATCTCCACAATTGTAATGAGCAAAAATGTCTCTTGCCAAATGTGTCCTGCAGGCCACAATTGCTACCCCTTTATGAGCCACTGATTTAACCATATACATTTGCTTTGTTGATGTGATTAATGCCCACTCGTGGCTCCTTTTATTCTATATGGCAGAGCAGTTGCAACAGAGACTATATGTTCTTAAAAATATGGGCTTTTTAAAGAAAATTTCTGCTGTTGGCAGTTATAGTGTTTAAAAAAATGCATCTTTCTATTATTACACTCAACTTTCTATTAATATTATTCTACTTCACATACAAAATATGAGTTCACAAAAGTTTATTTCCATTTCACCCCTCCTTATTGTTCTTCTATTTTTACCACACATTTTATTTCTATGTGTTTCATAAGCCCTAGTACATTGTCACTATGTTTTGCTCCTCTACTTTGTTTCTGTCTATGCCTTCAGTTACCAAGTACACAAATACTAGGCTGGCTAATATTATCTCATCTGTTGTCAGGTCACTCTACATTGTTTTCAGCATTATTTCCTTCCATTTTTTTTTAGTTTAAATAGTTTACATTTCTACATCTTTAAGTTCTTTTTTTTTTCTCCTGCACTGTCAAATCTACTATAAAAGCCCATGTATAGGCAATACCTCTTTTATAAGCATTAAAACATTTGCTAAAATCATACAGCATTGCAAGTAACCCCATCTTCATATATATAAAATAGAGCTCATAACATTCAAGCAAGATTTAAAATTATGCAAAAGGAAAAATAAATACTCTGTTAATGACAAGAAATTTGAAAACTCTCACTGACAAAGGACAGTGTGTCCTGAGTCCTGGAATTAGATTGCTACTCTTTTCCTGGATTCTACTGTATGCAGCCAAATCTGCATTTCTATGAATTGTCTCAGCTTTCACCCATGTGGCACCTAGTCTAGGCATGCTGGAGCAATAATGTAATTATTTGATTAATATTTTGGAATGCAGAAGTCTTAGTATTGAGTTATCATTTCTATTAGATTACACTGTGATACATTTTCTTTGGATTGTGCCTGGTTCTGATGAAGGGCCTCCTGTTTTTCAGCCCCAGTTTGTTCTGTATAGCTTCAGTTATTAGGATTGCATTACTTCTTTGGCTGAATCTGAAGTTCCTATTACAATATTCTGTCTAGACCTTCAAATGCTATTCTAGATTTGTGTCCTGACTTTCTGCTAAGTGGCCACCTTCTTTTTTTTTAAAAGATTTTATTTATTCATTTGACAGAGATAGACACAGTGAGAGAGGGAACACAAGCAGGGGGAGTGGGAGAGGGAGAAGCAGGCCTCCCGCAGAGCGAGGAGCCAGATGCCTGGCTCCATCCCAGGACTTTGAGATCATGACCTGAGCCGAAGGCAGACGCTTGACTGAGCCACCCAGGCGCCCCAAGTGGCCACCTTCTTAGAACTCTACTTTAGCTTCTCTTTGGCTATGTCCTTCCTACATATTGATATTTCCCCTTGTTTCTTGGACTCTGCTTCTTCCAGGCACAGACCCTTTGCACTTATAAACATGGACCTTGCCTATCTTGCTCACTACTGCAACCCTAGCACCATAACAAGGATTTGTCTATATTAGGTGTAAATGCATATTTTGCAGATAATATGATGTTAACTGTGGGCCTGAAGGGCCGTTACCATTCTCTATGTGATCTACATTGTTCTCTTGGCCCAATATCCAGTAATAGCTGGGTCTGCCCTCAAATATCTGTCTCACTCACTTTTCTGGACACTGAAGGAAGGGTCTAATTATGGGTAATGTGTGAGTAAACTGAGAAGTCTCCCCAAGAAAATCTGAGCTTTAACATTTTCTGGGTATGGCTATTTGGTTTGAAGAGATCTGTTTCCTACTCATATGTCTTATTGAATAATTACAATACTTTCACTATTAAGTATTTCATGTAAAATATATTTTATTAGAATAATAGAGCACAAAATAACTAAAAATATTCATATGTACATGTAAATAGTGTTAAGAATAGTTTAAAGAGGGGCGCCTGGGTGGCTCAGTTGGTTAAGCGACTGCCTTTGGCTCAGGTCATGATCCTGGAGTCCCTGGACCGAGTCCCGCATCGGGATCCCTGCTCAGCAAGGAGGCTGCTTCTCCCTCTAACCCTCCCCCCTCTCATGTACTCTCTCTCTCTCATTCTCGCTCTCTCAAATAAATAAATAAATCTTAAAAAAAAAAGAATAGTTTAAAGAATTACAAAATATGATTATTATCATCTACCTTTTGAGAAACCTTTGACACTAACATCTATTGCTTCCCCTAGCACTAATATTCCCGTCTGATCATGAGTAAAGTCTCTATTTACATTTTTCCTTAGGTTCTGTGACTTCCAAGGTTTATACATGGCTCTATTTCAAATCTGTCACTGCAGGATTTGAGGGCTCTGTGTTGTAAGAAGCCAAAAAATGAGACTTCTCTTATTTTACTCTTCTCACATTGGTGTCTAGGACATAAGCACTCATGTAATGTAGCATGTTAGGACAAAGACATTATTATTCATCCTCTAAAACACTGCCTTCCTTTTCTCCATGTGGAAGAACATAAGAAAGAGAAAAATCACAGCCATGAAGAAAGAATTTGGCTTTAGCTCTTTTCCAAGAAGGATACATTTTTCCTCAATTCAATTGCTCTTCTACCCATTTTTCATTTACCTTTGAAGCCATATAACTAGTGCCGATCTGATCCATACAGCACCTATTAGCCACATGTGGCTATTAGGTACCTGAAATGTGATCATCCTGAGTGAAATATATTGTAAATGTAAAAAACACACTGGATTTTGAAGACCTAGTACACAAAAAGAATGTAAAATATGTTATTAGTACATTTTCTTATATGTATTAGTGTTGAAATTATAGTTTTAGAAAAATTGGATTCAATAAAATACATCATTAGGATCAATTTAAATTTTTATATTTTAAGGTGGCTATTAAAACATTTAAAATTAAGTGTGTGGCTCACATTGGACAGCACTGTTCTAGAGGAGATCCTTATTAGTATCAGTTATTATGGGGATAAAGCCGTCGTTAATCTGTTCACCTTGTTTAGGAAATGAACCTGTCAATACCGCTTTTTTGTGTTAATATTATTTTGATGGGAGCCATAAATGTGTAAAAGTTGCATATAAACACAACAATGCAAAGCTTTCAAAAAATATATGTTTTAAATATAAAGATCTTACCAGTCTATCTTGGAAGACAAGACTTGTGTCAAATTTTCTCAGTCTTGGGTTGTATATGCTTTAAATCCCCTGATGTAGCCCTTTTTGTGCATTCTGTGTTCAAGTTTTCTAACAGCTAACCGGGGAGATCTGGGTTTGTTGTACAATGTGACCATGGTAGAGATTAGTCCTGAAGGTTTTTGGTCCCTTTTGATGAGTAGATGTTAATGTATGATAGTGTTAAAACTGGTAGACTTTTAATATTCCCTAAGAGATTGTAGCTTAAATTTACCTTAGCATATTATATCTTCATATTTATAAGACCTTCCTCTTGGTATTATGCACACTTTAAACCGAGTCATTTTTTCTTATATTGAAATGTGTGAGAGAATGAGATTTTGGGGAATTCTTTTTGAAGTAACAAAAAAAAAGGGCATCGATGGTATGAACCTAACTGGATCTGGACATTATGTTTTTATTTTTATTTTTTAAAAGATTTTATTTATTTATAGAGCATGCATGAGCAGGGGGAGGGGCAGTGGGAGAGGAAGAGGGAGAAGCAGACTCCCTGCTAAGGTGGAGCCTGACATGGGGCTTGATCCCAGGACCCTGGGACCATGACCTGAGTTGAAGGCAGACATTTAACCAATTGAGTTACCCAGGTCCCCCAACATTCTTTTTTTACTTTTGAGAAATATATTATTCCAAGTTAAAATGTTGACTATGTGCTTTTAACTATTACTTCTTCATTATGTGAGTACATGTTTATTTTTTAAATAGTAGTTCACAGTGATATCCAGGAGCAGAGGAATGAAATACCCATTTATTGTTCTTCACTGTGAGATAGAGAAGACAAAGAAATGGACAGAGTTTGCTGAATGAAATGTTAAGTAGTCCAAAGATGAATCAGTTAAGGCTGAAAAACCCATATTTTGGAGAGAGTATTAGTATTAGAGTATTGAGAGATTTTCTTCCATGGTCAAAACAAGGAAACACATTTCTAAGTTGTTATGAGGCACAAAATCTTACATTTAGAAAGGATCTTCTAAAACAAATTGTTCACTGTTTTCAGGGGTAGCAAATGAGTAACATGAAACACAACGAGACCACCTCATTTGTTCCCAAGAACCCACCCTTTTTTTGGTAGCTGTGCAAGACTTACAATTCGGACCTTTACTCTCTATCTAGTGCTTTCTTATGTTGCCAGGTACCTTACTGCCTATAGGTGCCTTATTCCTCCTTTTCTCCCACTGAGAACAATATATTCCTTGAACTCATATTTTTATTCCCCCTAACCAAACTTTGAGCTCTCACAGCAAAAATATTCAATCTATTTTTGTGTTTAATAGCTAACAAAATTCCTAGATGGAAAGTATACTTAGAAACTCTCCAGTTACTATGAAAACAATGTTTAGAGATTGTTTTCAAAATTTTAAATTATTGTTACTGGATCTTAGATTATAATTTTGCAATCTTTAACTTGTTAGCAGAGCTATGTGTGCATACCATAAATTATGACAGCCTGGATCCAAAAGATAAATGTCCAAAGCATAAACCCATTGGGGAGGAGAATTTAGGAGTCTCTTAAGTATAATAAAACTCATTACTTGTTGTTGCATGAACAAGAAATCCATGCAAAAACCCTCTCCTCTTGCAATGCTCATTTTGAATAACCACCCAATTGCAGACCCAGTTACAGACCAATAGTAACATTCCATCATTTAGGACTGAAATTTTACTCCCATGTCTTTGTCTCCAATATGCTCCCTTCTATGAAAATAAGAATAAGAATGCATTACACATTATACAACTCTATCCAGAAATATATTAATGCTATATATTCCAAACCATTAATTTCTCACTTTAAAACCTACCCCAAGGACCCCAGTATTTTGTTAAAATAGGATAGTATGTATGGGAAAAAGCAGAAGGGCTCAAGGATATTGTTAAAGGAGAAGTTAGAGAAATGGGAACTACAATGAAACTTAAGTTTTATTAAAGAAGACACAATATCCAATTTACCTAGTTTGAATTATGACTCATAGATATGAATTTCAGCCCATTCACACATTATTGACTCAAAACTCATCCTATATTAGGAATGCAGAGATCCAGTTGTCCTTACTACCACACTTTCTTTAGTAATCTCTGGATTCCTTGCTTATCTCCTGAGTTCGCACTCCATAAACAATGGGGTTGAGGGCTGAGAAGATGACATGATGGAGAACATTGAGCAAGACTGGCACATCAGGGGAGACCTTCTTCTTCACCACAAGAGTGAGCACAAAGACCAGAAGGATGGTGCTGAAGAAGAGGATAAGGATGAAGTGGGAGCCACATGTGCTCAGGGCCTTGGCCACAGCACCGTCTGCCTTGAGCCTCAGCACAGCTCAAAGGATGAGGCTGTAGGAGAGGAAGATGAGGATGAGATCAGATCCTAGCAGTGTCCAGCCTCCAGCAAACTGGTAGAGGTGATTGATGGTGACATCATCACAGGAGAGCCTGGAGACAGACATATTGGCACAGATGATAGAATGGGGATAGGCACTGTTAAAATACAGTTTCTGGCCAAAATAAAAACAGCAGCCTTGGCTATAAATTGGTCAGTGATGATGGATGGGTACCTCAGTGGGTGGCAGATGGCTACATAGTGGTCATAGGCCATGACCATGAATGTGCAGGACTCCATAGAAAGGAAGCAATTCATGATGTACATCTGGAGAAAGCAGGCATAGAAGCTGATGGACTTGAGGTCAAACCAAAAGATGGCTAGGACCTTGGGAATGACGGTGAGGCAAACAACAATGTCCAGCAGAGAGAGGAGGCTGAGCAGGTAGTATATGGGCTCATGCAGAGAGGTCTCCATCCGGATGGTGATCAGGAGAATACTATTGGCTCCCATGGCCAGGAGGAAGAGGATGCTGAGGGGCAGGGTCAGCCAGAACTTCCAGCTGGGGGACCTGACAAAACAATTCAGGAGGAAGTCTGAAACCTCAATGGAGATGGTGCCATTTTGGTGTGCTGTCATATTTAATCATATATCTACAGCTTTCTTTTCATGATCTGTAAAATTAGGAAAAAAGTTAGCTAGTGACTGAAGACACATGAATTTAGAACAATTTGTTTCATCTATGTGAAATTTGTGAATCCTAAAATGTCTTCCAGAGAATGTGAATTCATCTGTCTATCCTTTGTGCTCTGATACTGACACATTCCTATCACTTTTTTTTTTAAATATTTTATTTATTTATTTGACAGAGAGAGACACAGAGAGAGGGAACACAAGCAGGGGGAGTGGGAGAGGGAGAAGCAGGCTCTCCTCTGAGCAGGGAGCCCGATGCAGGGCTCGATCCCAGGACCCTGGGACCATGACCTGAGCCGAAGGCAGATGCTTAACGACTAAGCCACCCAGGCACCCCACATTCCTATCACTTTAAGGAGTATAGAGGACTTAGGAAATATGGTTTATTTATACATGTTTGATTCATTCAAGGTTTATTTTTAATAGAATTATTATGTTTTTGCAGAATATAAAGAGAAGGAAAAAATTGCTTAAGAACTCCTTTGTGACAGGTGAGTCTCTAAATTTGTACTTATAAATTTCTTCCTTTTTGTTTTGTCTTTTTTTTAATTTTATTTATTTATTTATTTATTTTTAAAGATTTTATTTATTTATTCATGAGAGACAGAGAGAGAGAGAGAGAGGCAGAGGGAGAAGCAGGCTCCCAAGGAGCAGAGAGCCCGATGCGGGACTCGATCCCAGGACCCCGGGATCATGACCTGAGCCGAAGGCAGACGCTTAGCCATCTGAGCCACCCAGGCGCCCTGTCTTTTTTTTTTTTTTAAATGACCACATAGACCACCATGTGATCATTTAACTATAACAATATGTGCAGATAAGTACTGGAACCTGGCACAAATAGAGACTCGGATACATGTCCTTCGTTCTCCATGCCACCCCCATTCTGAGTTTTCAAATGGAATTTGGCTTAATTACATTTAAAAAAAATGATACCCTGAAAGTAAAGTTATTTAATTTTCATTTTGCCTGAAAAGTTTTTAATTCGGTAGGTATGGATTCTGGCAAATAATTGTTCCCTCCCTTATACATCTTCATATTTGTAGTATTCTTAGCTTTTGGTAGAAACAATATTAAAAGGAACATAAGCAATTTCCCATAGGTATGTGAAAGCAATACCTGTCATTGAAGAAGATGAAGTTGATTGTTCTGATTGTAATAGTGTAAGGGTGATGAAGACTACTTTTGAAGTTTTTATCCTCCTTCTATTTTTCTTTATATCTTCAACTAATGATCCAGCTTCTTTTTTTTTTTTTTTTAAAGATTTTATTTATTTATTCATGAGAGATAGAGAGAGAGAGGCAGAGGCAGAGGGAGAAGCAGGCTCCCTGTTTGGGGATGCGGGACTCGATCCCAGGACCCCGGGATCATGACCTGAGCTGAAGGTAGACACTTAACCGACTGAGCCACCCAGGCATCCCAATGATCCAGCTTCTATCTAGTAGTTCCATGTTTTGCCTTGGTGGAGTCACCCACAGTGCATTGGAGATACTGGAATTGCAGGATAAAAACCCATAGAAAAATAACATCCAGTCTTGAGTTGTTGACCAAAGGACCTTCTAATGTCTTGGGCACTATATTCATTGAACTCTGCCTATCTGTCATTTTTTTCTCATTAGATACATTCACTTTTAAGTTTGAAGCATAAAGTAATACTTCTTGCTCAGCCCAGACCTTGCTACAATGACCCACAACATGTACAACCTCAGGCTGCCAAATTGAAATACTCCCCTAAACACCACTTTCATCATTTAGGTTTTGTAATTAGATCTTTGCTCATTGCATCTTTTGATCCTACTCTCTGCAAAATTTTGACATTTAGCCCTTACAAGTCAGATCCCAAACCTTACCATTTCCAAGAAGCTTTTCTACTTCAGGAGTGTCAGAGTAATCTTAGAAAGAATTAGGGAGTCATTGAATGGAAGGAGGGAAAATCTTGAAATGAGCTTTGGAGGGTACAGCCACATGGAAGAAATGGTAACTCAGACATGAGTGTTTATGGAGAAGCCAGAGGAAGAAGTAGGTTTTCTTTGTCTCCTGAAGAACTTTGGGATAATTATTTCTAGCACCAGGATAAAATTTCTGAGTACAACTTAAGTTGATTATTTTATCTGTTCTTTCCACTCACTGACTCTTCCTTTCTCCTCTTTCCTCTGGAATGTTCCTACATGTTCTTCAATCTGCAATTCATCCAATAAGCATTGAACTACCTATTCAACCCTAGAAGTAAAGCATCTGAGACCGTGTATGTCCTTATTCCCTCTGTTTCAATCTTGGATTGCAATCAGAGCTAGGCAATGGCATCACTAGGGCTGAGGACCTAGAACTAATGACTACTGGTTCCAGGTAGGGACAGGTTGAAGAAGCCCATGAAGCTGAAAGGCAACGACAAAAGCAGCAACCCTGCAAGACAAGCTTTTTCCCAGGCTGCAGGACAGGCCCCCAGCATAGCTCTATGGAAGCTGTGTTTGAATTGGAGGGTTTGTTAAGGACCACCTAACTCTATAAACACACACAGATTTGTAAGACATCTCTCCCAAGTATTGTATCAGACATCATTGATCTGAACCAACCAGGGACAAATACCTCTATGATCCTATGATCTGTGCATTATTTTCTGGTTTTGGTGGAAGTAGCTTTTAAAAATTCTTTAGACTGAGCTGAAATCTGAGGAACTACTTTCTGACTCTCACTGTCCTCAATTTCTGAAGTTATAGATTATTTTAATTTCTACACCATGATTCAAGCATTTGTGGACAGATTCTTTGCCCTAAATCTCCTAAATTTTCATTTTCATAGATGAAAACCCTGTATTTTCTAGTTGGAGGTCCAGATGGTATACTTCTCCAACCCCCTCTGCCCATTAATCTCCTATGGAAAATTCCTGCTTCTCTGCATTTCTGGCACCACCCAGCAAAAGATCCTAAAAGGCAAAAGGATGGCAAAAGGGAAGGTCTCAGAGCACAAGTTCTCACATGTGCCTCCTGACCTGAGACAGAATACAGTCTCTACTACCCCATTATGAGACTAATTCATCAGTACTGACTCAGGAATGGAAAGGAGCACAGATCTGACTGAAGAAAAAGGTCCCCCTCCCCCTGCCTCCCATGTTCTAGCTAATATTGGTATAACTGCATCTCAGGCACCCTCTAGCCAGACTCACCTACAGAGGATGTGGAGCATGGGATTCACTGATATTGGAGTTCTGGTTAGTTCCTGAAGTATCTGGGGGTAGTTATAACTCCAGAGCCTCAGGGACTTTGTCCTCTGGGAACTCTCCATCCCTAATTCTTTGGGCCCAAAAGGTCCTTCTGGAAAAGAAGGCAAGCAGGTGTGAGAAGAAAATGATCTTCTTTCTCTCTAAAAGCAAGGAGCACTGAGATCATGACCTGAGCTGAAATCAAGAGTCAGACATGTAACTGACTGAGCTACCCAGGCACCCTGATCTGATGTTATTCTTTGTTTTCACTCTACACTAAATCTTAAACATCTTTCCATGTTGTTCTGTGAAAGTCCACTTCATTCTTTTTGACTGTTGTTCAATTCCCATTATGTACAATTCCCTCTTTATATAGGTAGGCAACACTCAAGTGACCTGTAATTAATTGTTATTAAAATAATGTTGCTGTCAATATTCTTGTATGCTTCTCTTTATAGACCTATAATAGGTATATATGGAGGATTTTTTTCAGCTATAACATAAAAATATTTATTTTTCACTAGGAATTATAAAATTTCTCTCCAAAATATTTAAAAATCTCACTGGAAATTCCTAAATTTTATTTATTTTTCACATTCCTTACACCATTTGATGTTATGTGTTTTTTTTTTTAAACCTGGATTTCTCCTGATAAGTGAGCATTGTTCATATACTGACTGGCCATTTGTGGTTTTCATGTGATGAATTATGTGTTGACATCCTTTACCTGCTTTTTCTATTAATTTTTGTTTTTCTTGCATATTTGCAAAATCTCCATGAATATTCTATTTTATTATTATTTTTTTTTCTTATTAATGTTTTGGTTTAAGTAGTCTTTCAGCTAATGTATTCTCAAAATCATGACCCAAAGATCAAGAGTCCTATGCTCTATGGACTGAGCCAGCCAGGTGCCCATCCATGCATATTTTAAATATTAGAGCCCCATTGTTGGTTAGATATTGCTAGTGTCTCCTCTAGTCTGTTATATAACTCTCAATTTTAGTGTCTGCTGTCCATAATTCAATGGACATCTTTCAATTTGATCAAGTCAAACTCTATTTTTCTTTCTCTTTTTTTCCCCCAAATTTTATTTAAATTCAATTTAGTTAACATATAGTGTATTATTAGTTTGGGGGGTAGAAGTTAGTGATTCATCAGTCACATATAACATCTAGGGCTCATTACATCAAGTGCCCTCCTTAATTACGCATCACCCAATTACCCCATCCCCCTACCAACCTCCACTCCAGCAATCCCGTTTGTTTCCTATAGTTAAGAGTCTCTTATGGTTTGCTTCCCTCTCTGTTTTTATCTTATTTTTCCTTCCCTTCTGTTATGTTCATCTGTTTTGTTTCTTAAATTTCACATATGAGTGAAATCATATGGAGTAATCAGAAGCCACTACCAAAAAAACAAAAAAAACAAAAAAACACAAACCCAGCCAAAATGAAACCCAAGAATAAGATTTATAAAGTACAAAAATAAAAACAAACAAAACCCACAACCCCCCCCCAAAAAACACAAAAATGGGGGGATGAAGGGAAGGTGGCTATAATCTCTCTATGTGGATCAGGAGGAGTGTTTCAGCTCTTCCTGGGTGTATTTTGTTCTCTTTGTTAGTGAACACTACTTCTCAGAGATACAGGGAAATTAAAACTGGTGTATATATTAAGGTAGTATTGAGTAGGGAAAAAAGGACTACAGTGAAGCTTATATCTATATATATATATAAAGAAAAAAGAAGTATATGTGTGAAAAAGTTCAAGTTAAAAAGTTACCATGGAATATGTTGTATTAAGCATCTGGTTGAAATGATAAGTAGGTAAATTTCTCCAAAGAAGATATACAAATGGCTAACAGACACATGAAAAAATGTTCATCATCATTAGCCATCAGGGAAATACAAATCAAAACCACATTGAGATACCACCTTACACCAGTTAGAATGGCAAAAATTGACAAGGCAAGAAACAACAAATACTGGAGAGGTTGTGGGGAAAGGGGAACCCTCTTACACTGTTGGTGGGAATGCAAGTTGGTACAGCCACTTTGGAAAACAGTGTGGAGTTGCCTCAAAAATTTAAAAATAGAGCTACCCTATGACCCAGCAATTGCACTCCTGGGTATTTACCCCCAAAATACAGATGTAGTGAAAAGAAAGGCCGTATGTACCCCAATGTTCATAGCAGCAATGTCCACAATAGCCAAACTGTGGAAAGAGCTGAGATACCCTTCAACAGACAAATGGATAAAGAAGATGTGGTCCATATATACAATGGAATATTACTCAGCCATCAGAAATGATGAATACCCAACTTTTGCATCAACATGAATTGGACTGGAGGAGATTATGCTAAGTGAAATAAATCAAGCAGAGAAAGTCAGTTATTATATGGTTTCACTTATTTGTGGAACATAAGGAATGGCATGGAGGACATTAGGAGAAGGAAGGGAAAAATGAAGAGCGGGAAATAGGAGGGAGAGATGAACCATGAGAGACTATGGACTCCAGGAAACAAACTGAGGGTTTCAGAGGGGAGGGGGGGCATGGGTTGGCCCTGTGATGGTTATTAAGGAGGGCACATATTGCATGGTGTGCTGGGTGTTATATGCAAACAATGATCATGGAACACTACATCAAAAACTAATGAGGTACTGTATGGTGACTAACATAACAAGATAAAATAAAATATGTAATTAGCTAATTTTAAAAAAAACAAGGAAAAATAATGTTAAATCTGATCTCCGTAATCCCTAATACATTTCTTTTTTAAAAAAAGAAAGAAAAAGAAATCATATGGTATTTTTCTTTCTCTGACTTATTTTGCTTAGCATAATACCCTCTAGTTCTATCCACATCATTGCAAATGGCAAGATTTCATTCTTTTTGATGGCCAAGTAATATTCCATTTTATTCTGAGTAATATTCCATTCCATATATATAAATATACCACACTTCTTTATCCATTCATCTGTTGATGGACATCTGGGCTCTTTCCATATTTTGGCTATGGTGGACATTGCTGCTATAAACATTGAGGTGCATGTGCCCCTTCCAATCACTATGTTTGTATCCTTTGAATAAATACCTAATAGTACAATTGCTGGGTTGTAGGGTAGCTCTATTTTTAACTTTTTGAGGAACTCCATACTGTCTTCCCGAGTGGCTGCACCAGTTTGCATTCCCACCAACAGTGTAAGAGGGTTTCCCTTTCTCCACATCCTTGCCAACATTTGTCATTTCCTGACTTGTTAGTTTTAGCCATTCTGACTGGTGTGAGGTGGTATCTCATTGTGGTTTTGATTTGGATTTCCCTGATGCCAAGTGATTTAAGCATTTTTTCATGTGTCTGTTGGCCATTTGGATGTCTTCTTTGGAGAAATGTCTGTTCATGTCTCCTGCCCATTTCTTGACTGGATTATTTTTTGGGTGTTGAGTTTGATAAGTTCTTTATAGATTTTGGATACTAGCTCTTTATCTGATATGTCATTTGTGATGTCAATTTGGAATAGGAGAAAACTCTCCTATTCCATAGGTTGCCTTTTAGTTTTGTTGAGTGTTTCCTTTGTTGTGCAAAAGCTTTTTATCCTAATGAAGTCCCAAAGGTTCATTTTTGCTTTTGTTCCCCTTGTCTTGGAGACTTGTCCTGCAAGAAGTTACTGTGGCCAAGGTCAGAGAGGTTGCTGCCTGTGTTCTCTAGGATTTTGATGGATTCCTGTCTCATATTTAGGTCTTTCAACAATTTTGAGTTATTTTTTTTGTTTATGATTTAAGAAAGTGGTCCAGTTTCATTCTTCTACATGTGGCTGTCCAATTTTCCCAACACCATTTATTGAAGAGACTGTCTTTTTTTCCATTGGATATTCTTTCCTGCTTGCAAAGATTAGTTGACCATAGAGTTGAGGGTGCATTTCTGGGTTCTCTCTTCTGTTCCTTTGGTCTCTGTGTCTGTTTTTGTGCCAGTACCATACTGTCTTGATGATTATAGCTTGGTAAAACAGCATGAAGCCCAAAATTGTGATGCCTCCAGCTGTGGTTTTCTTTTTCAACATCCCTTTGGCTCTTTAGAGTCTTTTCTGGTGTGATACAAATTTTAGGATTGTTTTAGCTCTGTGAAAAATGCTGATATTTTGATAGGGATTGTATTGAATGTGAGGTTGCTTTGGGTAGCATAGACATTTTAACAATATTTGTTCTTCCAATCCATGAGCATGGGATATTTTTCCATTTCTTTGTGTCTTTCTCAATTTCTTTCATAAGTGTTCTGTAGTTTCTAGAGTATAGATCCTTTACCTGTTTGGTTAGGTTTATTCCTAGGTATCTTATGGTTTTTGGTGTAATGGTAAATGGAATTGATTCCTTAATATCTCTTTCTGCTGCTTCTTTGTTATTGCATAGAAATGCAACTGGCTTCTGTGCATTGATTTTATATCCTGCAACTGTGCTGAAATCCTGTATCATAGGTTCTAGCAATTTTTTGGTGGAGTCTTTTGGATTTTCTACATAGAGTATCATGTTGTTTGTGAAGACTGAAAGTTTGACTTCTTCTTTACAGATTTGGATGCCTTTTATTTCTTTTTGTTGTCTGATTGCTGAGGATAGGACTTCTAGTACTATGGTGAACAACAGTGGTGAGAGTGGACATCCCTATCCTGTTCCTGACCAGTTTTTGCCCACTGAGGATGATATTTGCTGTGGGTCTTTCTCTATCCCTACCTGGTGGAGAGTTTTTATCAAGAATGGTTGCTGTATTTTGTGAAATGCTTTTTCTGCATCTATTGAGAGGATCATATGGTTCTTGGTTGTTTTTGTTTGTTTGTTTGTTTTTATCAATGTGGTATATCACATTGATTTGCAGATTTTGAAAAACCCCTGCAGGAATATGTTCCACTTGGTCATGGTGAGTAATCCTTTTTTTTTTTTTATGTTATGTTAATCACCATACATTACATCATTAGTTTTTGATGTAGTGTTCCATGATTCATTGTTTGCATATAACACCCAGTGCTCCATGCAGAACGTGCCCTCGTTAATACCCATCACCAGACTAACCTATCCTCCCACCCCCCTCCCCTCTAGAACCCTCAGTTTGTTTTTCAGAGTCCATCGTCTCTCATGGTTCGTCTCCCCCTCCGATTTCCCCCCCTTCATTCTTCCCCTCCTGCTATCTTCTTCTTCTTCTTTTTAACACATAATGTATTATTTGCTTCAGAGGTACAGATCTGTGATTCAACAGTCTTGCACAATTCACAGTGCTCACCATAGCACATACCCTCCCCAATGTCTATCACCCAGCCACTCCATCCCTCCCACCCCCCACTACTCCAGCAACTCTCAGTTTCTTTCCTGAGATTAAGAATTCCTCATGTCACTGAGGTCATATGATACATGTCTTTCTCTGATTGACTTATTTCGCTCAGCATAATACCCTCCAGATCCATCCACATTGTTGCAAATGGCAAGATTTCATTCCCTTTGATGGCTGCATAATATTCCATTGTATACACATACCACATCTTCTTTATCCATTCATCTGTCGATGGACATCTTGGCTCTTTCCACAGTTTGGCTATTGTGGACGTCGCTGCTATAAACATCAGGCTGCACGTACCCCTTCAGATCCCTACATTTGTATCTTTGGGGTAAATACCCAGTAGTGCAATTGCTGGGTCATATGGTAGCTCTATTTTCAACTTTTGAAGAACTTCCATACTGTTTTCCAGAGTGGCTGCACCAGCTTGCATTCCCACCAACAGTGTAGGAAGTTTATCCTTTCTCCTCATCCCTGCGAACATCTCTCATTTCCTAACTTGTTAATTTTAGCCATTCTGACTGGTGTGAGGTGATATCTCATTGAGGTTTTGATTTGGATTTCCCTGATGCCGAGTGATGTTGAACACTTTTTCATGTGTCTGTTGGCCATTTGGATGTCTTCTTTGGAAAAATGTCTGTTCATGTCATCTGCCCATTTCCTGATTGGATCATTTGTTCTTTGGGTGTTCATTTAAGAAGTTCTTTATAGATTTTGGATATTAGCTCTTTATCGGATATGTCATTTGCAAATATCTTCTCCCATTCTGTCGGTTGTCTTTTGGTTTTGTTGACTGTTTCTTTTGCTGTGCAAAAGCTTTTTATCTTGATGAGGTCCCATTAGTTCATTTTTGCCCTTGCTTCCCTTGCCTTTGGTGATGTTTCTAGGAAGAAATTGCTGCGGCTGAGGTCGAAGAGGTTGCTGCCTGTGTTCTCCTTTAGGATGTTGATGGACTCCTGTCTCACATTGAGGTCTTTCAACCATTTGGAGTCTATTTTTGTGTGTGGTGTAAGGAAATGGTCCAGTTTCATTCTTCTGCATATGGCTATCCAATTTTCCCAACACGATTTGTTGAAGGGACTGCCTTTTTTCCATTGGACATTCTTTCCTGCTTTGTCGAAGATGAGTTGACCATAGAGTTGTGGGTCCATATCTGGACTGTCTATTCTGTTCCATTGATCTATGTGTCTGTTTTTGTGCCAGTACCATACTGTCTTGAAGATGACAGCTTTGTAATAGAGCTGGAAGTCTGGAATTGTGATGCCGCCAGCTTTGCTTTTCTTTTTCAACATTCATCTGGCTATTTGAGGTCTTTCTGGTTCCATACAAATTGTAGGATTATTTGTTCCATTTCTTTGAAAAAAGTGGATGGTATTTTGA
>NC_058413.1:50125096-50171590 GCF_002201575.2 Neomonachus schauinslandi
TTAAAAGTTCCGATTTTGTGCTCCGTGGTTCTATCACTTGCCAGAAGCGGCCGATGGAGGCCCCTCCCCCGCCGTCTATCCTCCCGAATATCGCCTCGGATTCACTTCTCCACACGTCCTACCTTCCAGAAAGTGGTCGCTTTTCTGTTCAGAGAGTTGTTGCTATTCCTTTCTTCGATCTCCTGTTGGGTTTGTAGGTGTTCAGAATGGTTTGATCCCTATCCAGCTGAATTCCTGAGAGGAGACGAAATCCAGGTCTCCTACTCCTCTGCCATCTTGCTCCGCCCCCTTTCCTGTGTCTTTATTGCATGAGCTGTCCTTCGTCTTCATCCCCTGAAGCTCGGTCCAAGGCCTTGGGGACCTGTGGTTCTCATGTCTGTGTCATCCTAATCTCTTATACACCAGCCCTCTTCTCCTTTTTTACCCATTGCTTTGGCCACCATGTTCCACTCCATATTCACATTCTTTTGGCCAATGTTTATCTGCTCTTCCCACCTGCTCTTAACCCTATGGTATATGGAGTTAAGACTAAAGAAATTCGGGAAAGGGTTGTCAGGGTGTTTCAAAGGGGGCAGGGGACTGGGGTCAAGGTATCTGAGTGATCCAGAGGTATAGAAGGGACTTAGTCCAAAAAAGATTTTCAAGATTAAACAATCCTCAGTATTTGAGACTGGAAAGAGGTTTTAGTCTTGCACTGATGCCCTCCACAGTACCTCCTAGACCATTTCCAAGAATAATAAATCACAGAGGAGGTCAAATTCAGCATCCTTAACTTCCATCCTGGGAAGTATAACCTAGGGAAGTTCTTCCAACCTAGGTTAGAAGAGCCTCTGCCTAGTCATATGAACTTCCCTCACTTTCTGGCCTTCTCCTAATACAGCAGGCATGGATTCTAACCTCATACTTCACATATAGCTGCTGTGTTACCATCTGCAAGGATCAGGAGATAGCACATACAGCCACAGTTAAAGAAAGTAGGCCTGCCAGGTACTTACATGCTTTTGCATAAATGTTATATTTTCTCCATTAGCTCTTAAAACCGAAAGAGGAATTGGAGTCACCAATACCCACAATATTAGCAAATAGGAGAGTGAGGGCTTGAAACCTAAAATCCTCTGGTACAGCAATAAGACATCTACAGATGAGAGCATAGGATAGGTCAGGAATAGCCCTTCATTTCTAAATTTGGAATATTCATCCCACAGATATATTCTTGTCTCCACCCTCTAGTGAGCCAACTTAATTCCAACTGACCTGGACATTATTCCCTGAAAATCAATGTCCAAAGATCTGTACACATTCCTATAAGAGACTCCCAGAGGTCATTGACTTCTCTCTCTAAACTTACAAAGGACAGTCACTTACACAAACCAATAGTTGAGGAAGCTTTAGCCATTCATTCATCCATTTATTTAGAAGGAAAAGAGAGCCATCCCACAATGCTAGGTAGAGGAGACACAAAACCCCCTGCTGGAAATTGATAGGCCCTCTCTCCCTTAAAGAGTATCAGTCCTAAAGGCTGAACACTAAGGACCAGTTTTTTAAAGCTTCCCTTCCCAAGAATATGAATGTTTTGACTGTGATACTTCACATAAGTGGGGATAAATAGTTTCAAAATATTACAATTCATTAAAATATACTGAATACTGTCTGTTTTTCAAAGGAAAGAAAAATCATTATGTTCTATAGGAGGAGTGTCAGTGCATGGGTGGTACTGATTTAATTAATTTTTCATTCTAATCCTCAAATTGTGATATTCTTAACAGATTTTTAAGAATTTTAGACAATTCTAAACACCAGAGTTCATCAGCTGACTTTTAATTTTATGCTTCAAATTTATAATCTTGCCAGCATACAAACCCTACACCCCAACTCTGGGACACTTCTCTACTCTGTGTTTTAAGTTCCTATCCTCAGAGTGTGGAGCAGTTCTGAAGAACACATACAGACATGCAGACTGTAAGCACTGTTTGCCCGCAATTTTGGATATTAAGTAGGAACCTATTGATATATGCCTATGCTTTTACCTGCTGCATGGTTTGAAATAGTTAGTGTTTATCATTTTCAGTTTTCTTATATGGTTGTCCCCTCATGGTTGCCATAGTACATTTATTTCTATTCCGTAAAGAAAAATGAAACGATTAGAAGTAAACTACCTCAAATTCTAATCCTCACATTAACTTTTGACATCTATAGGGATTGTTTCCTCCTTTATTACCATACATATTTATTACTAATTCCTTTTTCTGATCAAGCAAGCTTCACAAAATATGCTCTAGGGAGCTCAGACCATCACCCACTTCTTCTAGTTCTTATTTCTACAAGTGTTCGAATTTATTGGTACACTGACCCAATAGCAAAATTTCTCTTGACCTTTTTTTGCAAGTTTCTGGACAATATTTTTGGAACTAATTACTTCTGCTTTCTTGACTCCTATTCCTTCCTACATTATAATCTGATTTCAAACACAAGTTAAAGTTTCCAGTGAAGTATCTGCCACCAAAGCCACCAGTAATCTTTTCTAACTGGACTTCCTTACAACACATTGAATTTTTGACCATATCTACTTCTCCAGACTCTCTCCGCTGTGATATCTGTGATACCACACGATCCTAGCTTTTCTTCTTTGTCAATACTGTTTTCCTCCTTGTTCTCAAAGAAATTATATTAGGTCAAAAAGGAAGCTTCAGTGAGGTCCATAAGGAAGAAATCATTTAAAAAATTCAAAACTGAAGGCAATAAGGGTAGAAATTAAAAAATAAAAGTCAGTATCTTTAGCTATTCAGCACCTATAAGTTCAAATGTCATTCACATATCCATTTCTTCAGTAAAATTAGTATAGACATTCTGAAGATAAACTTGTTCTTGGCATGACAGAATGGAAACTCTATTTGTTTTAAATAAGTAATAGAGTGTAATATGTGATTCATGAACAATTATACTTATTGTAGTATTTTTATTAAATAAAAAAGCCCTGGATATTAAATGATAGAAAAAATATATAAATAAATTCTATTCATCTATTTAATAAATATTTTACAGTCTTAAAAACCTTCTTTTGGAAGAACATTTAATATGCTAGTTATACACTCTTAATTATAAAAACAGCTTTTATATGTGTAATAATATAGTATTCCATTTCTATTAAAGCAATACTTGGTCATATATCCATGTTAATAAATTTAAAAAAATATATACTGGTAAATGTTATTTCAATGGAGAGACAAATAAATATATTTTAAAAGGTAATTTTTTTTTAAAGATTTTATTTATTTATTTGACAGAGAGAGACACAGCGAGAGAGGGAATACAAGCAGGGGGAATGGGAGAGGGAGAAGCAGGCTTCTCGCGGAGCAGGGAGCCCAATGCGGGGCTCGATCCCAGGACCCTGGGACCATGACCTGAGCCCAAGGCAGATGCTTAACGACTGAGCCACCCAGGCGCCCCAAAAGGTAATTTTAAAATAGTAATTTAATGAATGTATGTGTAAATAATTCACATAATTCACATAATATCCAACTTGGTTCCCTTGGGGTCTTTGCAAAACTTCCTAGGGAAAGGAGTCAAACCTCTGGGGTAATGAAGTCATTAGTTTCTATTAAAATATCTCATTTCTGGGGGCACCTGGGTGGCTCAGTTGGTTAAGCAACTGCTTTCGGCTCAGGTCATGATCCTGGAGTCCCTGGATCGAGTCCCGCATCGGGCTCCCTGCTCGGCGGGGAGTCTGCTTCTCCCTCTGATCCTCCTCCCTCTCATGCTCTCTGTCTCCCATTCTCTCTCTCAGATAAATAAATAAAATCTTTAAAAAAAATAAAAATAAAAAAATAAAATAAAATATCTCATTTCTGATCTATATCCATGGATCTATCTACATGCACACACACACATACACATATTCATATATATATATATGTATATATATATGCACATATGCATTCACACATATATACAGATACATGTTTAGATATCTGTCAATTACCATTTGGGCTCCCTGGAGGTTAGCTTGATTCCAATACCAGCAGTATATCTCTGATGTTTTGAAATGTTCCCTTGGGATATTTGGGGTATATAACATTCATTTTCCTTCAGGCTCAGGTCAACAGTCTTCATATCAAGAAGTTAAAAATTTGCCCAGAGACTGTGATGTTTAGACAACCAAGTTCCTGGGAAATAGGACGAGATATATTTTATCTCCTTGTTTTTCCTTCCCAAAACTAAGGGAAGGAAACAATATAGGGATCAGTGACAAGATAATTTCCATTTCAGACATAGAGGTAAAGAGGAAAAATGATTTAAGGTTGGTACTAACTGCTTTTTTTACACTCCACAGATGTAAATGTTTTATTCTATTGACCTAGGTTCAAGTCAGAAGGCGATGCAAGACAATGATGCAGAGGCTGATGGAAATATTTATCCCCCACCTTTGGCATTAAAAATTCATTTAGGTGTTCATAATGCCCATGCGTCTATATAAACAACTGTTTTAACCGTATAGGAATATGTGCTTTGGGAGTGTTGGAAACCAAGAATGGACCAATACCATGTCAGGGAATAATGGGAAATATATAAAGAACAATTCTAGTTCATGAAAGTCCATGTTCAAATTTCTCTTGCTACCTACCTGCCATCCCTTTTTTCCTTATGAGTGTCTGATTTTACTTGAGTTAGACTCTGGAAATTCTTACTTACTTATACCAAAATATATTTTTAGGCCAATCTATATCATGTAGCTTTACTTACCAGGAGGAACCTATTGTCACGTCATAAGAATTCAGAATGGTTTCATGGGAGGAGGTAGTATGAACCCTGACAGTTGGTTTTTCACCTTTGTTATGCAAGTGAATGATTTAAGTTTTGATTGCCAAGGTATCCATTTCAGAGAGGCACCCACTTCCAACATGCTATCTCACATTACCAGCCACACCCCTGACTAGATAAACACATTACCAGCCACACCCCTGACTAGATAACCCCCACACCTTCTTTGTTCTACAGATCTTGGGTGATTCTGATAATTGACCATTTGGGCCACTTGATTTTTTTTCTCTTGCTGTGCTTTAAATTCCCATTCTTATGTTTTTTTGTTTTGTACTTTTTTTTAAAGGAAGTGAAGATTTTTATTTTTTTTTTAATTTTATTTTATTATGTTATGTTAGTCACCATACAATACATCATTAGTTTTTGATGTAGTGATCCATGATTCATTGTTTTCGTATAACACCCAGTGCTCCATGCAGTATGTGCCCTCCTTAATACCCATTCTTAGGTTTTAAATTCACTGATAAAGAGTGAAGCTGAGATATCCTAGGCCCCACCCTCAAGCCCAATAAAAGCAGAACCCCAGGCCCCCACACACTCCCCTGCCTTCACTTCTTTGTGTGGTCCCAGATTTGCCATGTGATTTCCAGGACTTATAAGTAATAAATCTTTTCTCTTTCAAAATTTCCCAATGGTTTCTGCTGAGGGCTGCTTGCAGTTACCACAAGAATCAAAAGGGCCAGTCCAGCCACAACATTGGTTATCAGTAGGCTGAGACCAGCACACAAGGGGGATGGAGTGGGGGCAGGGAACAGATCACTGCCTATAGATTCTGGAAATGAGGATTGACAATGAGTGGTATATCAAGTTGTACTTTATGAAAGGTGAGAGAGGTGTAGCAATATCCAGAAACAGCTATACACCTGGAACAGATTATCAGTAAATTTCTCTGGAAAGAGATATTGAATTAGACTGTGGGAAACAATTTTAAATTTGTTTTAAAACAGATTAAATTTGTGATTAATACTGTGTCACTTTGGTTTAAGCTTCTATCACCAGCAGGGCATTTGGGAAATGAATTGAATCTGTACAGAACGTAAAATTTATTGTAAGAATAAAGCCATTCCTAAATGATTAAAGCTATCTTTATGAAAAAAAAGAGCATACAGAAGATTATTTTATAGTAGGTACTAAAGGGGAAATATTAAGACCTAGAATTAAGCATTGTCCAGAATTGTCAAGATTGGCTTACATTAAAGACAAGGCTGCAAACGTGGGTAAATATTTAGAGCACAGGGAGCTACAGACTGAGGCAGAGAGGTGATCATAATAGGGAAGAATTTATAAGTTTACAGACTAAATGTATTTTTTAAAGAGAGAATAATAGTGCAACAGTGCTAGAAGTTCTTTTAAAACATGACCTCTAAGGTTTATAATCCTAATATTGTAATATATTTATCTGTGCTATATATATTTAAATTTATATTTTTGTAAATGATATATGACAGTTCTTTGAAGTGTATAATGTTGTAAACTCATTTGTAAACAATTTTTTAAGTGTATGTAAAACCCTGATGAACTCAGGGTTGCAGTTTTGGTCCTAGGGGACCTTGATGTCCTTGTCTCCACATAATCAAGACTACCATATTTTGACTCTTTGTTTAAATTGGAGATTAATAACAAAGCAGAAATGTTAGTTTAAAATCCAATCATTGGCATTAATTTGAAAACTGGAGCTTTCATCAGATTTAAGTGTTAATTTGGAAAGTCTTCATGTTAATACCTACTGTATACTAACAAGTTACATAAGAGGATTTCTGTGTTTTTTTCATAATTTAGGTTACAGATATTTTAACACAGATGGCGTAGAACTATCATTGCTAAAACAATCAACTTTAATTTAATCAACTTTAAAGTCATCCTATAACTTTTACCTAGAATTTCTCAAAAAAAAAAAAAATTCTGACCCAATTCTTTTTTGCTTTAATTTCTACTTCATCTGAAATTAATATGTCTGCTCCAAATTTTATGTGTATTTTCTCTGAGTATACATTATTTTACTTTGTTCTTTGATTTTCTTTATTATATGGCCCTCTATACTGCCTATATACATTTTTATAAAATTAACAGATTTATCTCCACTTATATAGGGCAATTTAAATTATTTATCCTAATAGCCCAATCAATGCATTTTATCTGCCTTTTGTCACATTAACATTTTATTGATTTATTTAAGAATCCTTTGCTTTCTCTGTTTTGTGATGAGAATGTTTTGTTTAGTTAATATTTTATAGTGATTTATGCATTTACATTCTGTTTTTATTTAGAGGTTCTTTTTGTGTTTTCTAAATAATAGTAAACTATACTTTAATATTTTTAAAATATTCTGACAGCTGTACTTTTCAGTATGATATCTGAGAAACAAGATAACCCTCAGGCTATTTCCTTAGAAGAATCCTGCTATTCAGAGATTGATAAAGTGTGTTATGATTGGCTCCTATTTCTAGCCCTATGTCCAACTTCCTAAAGCCCACATGCAAAAGACATTACTATATTTTTTTTCTCAAGACATGATTTATTTAAAGTTCCATGATTTTTTCATGTTTATTTTTCTGGAATATATGTATAGTTATTAATATTTAAATAATATCATTTAATAAAAATAGCTTCAGAAAAACAATAACCAAACTTTGTCTTTTATAAATGGACACCATTTGTCTATTAAAGAACTAGGCAAATATTAAGCACTAAAAAGTATTTGTTGTCTACATTGATAAATGAATAAAAAATAATACACATATAAGATAATCTATTTGGTTTAAACAATATTTATACTCATAGTCCCTGGAAGTCAGAAAAATTGGTTGTTTTGCCATTGAAATGTACCTTGAGGAAAAAAGGCAAAAGAAATTAAGATAGTGACTAAGACCAAGACATTTTCTTCTTTTATCTCTATCTAGGAGGACCCACAAATGCTGTAAGATGATTAATGATCATCCTAGCTTGATGATGCTAATGCTAAACCAAACAGACCTGACCCCAGTCTCATTCATTCTTAATGGGATCCCAGGACTGGAGGACATGCACATGTGGATTTCTTTCCCATTCTGCTCCATGTATGCTGTGGCTGTGGTAGGGAATTGTGGGCTCCTCTACCTCATCCACTATGAGGACTCCCTGCACAGGCCCATGTACTATTTTCTAGCTATGCTTTCCCTAACTGATCTTTTCATATGCTCTAGTACAATTCCTAAAGCTCTCTGCATCTTCTGGTTCCATTTCAAGGAAATCAGCTTTGATGGATGTCTGGTCCAGATGTTCTTCATCCATACCTTCACAGGGATGGAGTCTGGGGTGCTCATGCTTATGGCCCTGGACCGCTACATAGCCATCTGCTACCCGCTGCGCTACTCTACTATCCTCACCAATTCTGTTATTGCAAAGGCTGGGCTCTCCACCTTTCTCAGAGGGGTGTTCCTCATAATTCCCTTCACTATCCTCACCAAGTGCCTGCCCTACTGCAGAGGGAATATAATTCCCCACACCTACTGTGACCACATGTCTGTAGCCAAATTATCCTGCGGGAATATCAAGGTCAATGTCATCTATTGTCTGACGGTTGCCCTCCTGATTGGGGGCTTTGACATCCTGTGCATCACAATCTCCTACACCATGATCCTCCGGGCAGTGGTCAGCCTCTCTTCAGCAGATGCTCTGCACAAGGCCTTCAGCACCTGCACTGCCCACATATGTGCCATTGTTTTCTCTTATAGTGCAGCCTTCTTCTCCTTCTTTTCCCACCGCTTTGGGGCCCACACAATCCCTCCATCTTGTCACATCATTGTGGCCAATATTTATCTGCTCTTGTCTCCCACTATGAACCCCATTGTCTATGGGGTGAAAACCAAGCAGATACACAACTGTGTCATAAGGATCCCTTCAGGTTCTAAGGACATCAAATTCCAGAGCAAATGAAAGGGATATTTGCCCGGGTTGGGATGTGAAGGGAAAGAATGCTTCTCTCTGCCTGTTTAGGCAGGAGAATTTCCAAGAATAAGTATGTAATTTTTCCAGGTAAGCATGATGAATAGTTCATTCCCATTAAATTTTCTGCAGAATACCAAATAATTTTTCATGCCACATCACCCTCCATATGAGTTTTTTACCTCCAGATTTTCTGTGTAACTTTACCTCCAGGACTCAGTAATATTAGGTTCCAAGAAAGAAAAATACTAATGAGAAGCTGGGACAATTAACTAGAAAATTGAATCAAGTGAAACTAATGATCTGGGGTTAGATGACCCAAATCGTTCTGGGTTTTTTTTTGTTTTTGTTTTTGTTTTTAATTGTAAATGGAATTTCTAGATGGATAACTATAATTTAACCCTGGAAAAAAGATATTACATATTCTCATTATCACCAAAATCCTGTTTTCTTAGCAATTTTTAAAGATGAAACTAGAACGTCTTCTGTGTGTGAGGTGTAAGACTCTGGGGTCTTATGAGAACCTTGATGACTTTGTACCTGACCAGGTCAGTCCTAGCATGAGACATTCAGGCAATTGCTTCCTTCCCAACTGGTGGGTTGTCTTTTGTCTTCAAGGTGGCTTTCAAAGAATGCACAGTTTTGAAGGAGCTATGAATAACAGTTATGAAACTTATGAAATATATTAATGACAGTTATTAATGACCACTACAAAATAACAATAAATGTCTTTCTACAAGTACAGGGATATGGGGAGCAATAGTTACTTTTCTTTTTTTGAGCTGAGAATTGAACTAAGAATTGCTTGAATATTTTCTGTACAATATTCAATATTCTTTCTAAATTAACATGAAGTAAGAAACTACAAATAATGATAGTTTTACAGCATTGTCACGGATAGCATAAAGAAGATTGCAAAGTTGATTTTTCCTTCCCAACTTCTAAGAACTACTTTTCTCTGATGTTGGTAATTTATGCTCATTAATTTCTGTTTCGTTAAAATGTAACCTCTAGTATTTTTCACTTTATAAAGGCATAAAACGTACTGCATGGAGCACTGGGTGTTACATGAAAACAATGAATCGTGGATCACTCCATCAAAAGCTAATGATGTATTGTATGGTGACTAACATGACATAATAAAATTAAAAAATAAAATAAATAAAAAAGATCACTTAACATAAAAAAAATAAATGTTCATCACAAAATCACCCTCTTTTCATATTTCTCTGTATCCTGATAGCAAAATTTCTTTAAAGGTTACCAGTATTCATTATCCCTACTTATAGATCTTGAAATAATTCTTACCCATTTCTTGTTTTCTTCAGAATATCTTTCATTGTTTCACTAAAATTGCTTTTGTCAATTTCACAAATGACTTTCATATTACTAAAGCCAATGGTCCTTCTCTACGCCCATCTTGCCCTACCTCTCAACAATACTGAACGTAACTGATTAGTCCCTTTGTCTAGAAACCCTCTCTTTTCTTGAATTCTGGAACACATCACACATTCTAAGTCATTCTTCATTTTCACTGAATGGTCCTTATAGTGCCATTTGCTTTCCCGTTTCCTCTGGATTTCTTTATACTAGCATATCCCTGGGTTCAACTCTCTTTTCTTTTTGCACTCATTCCCTAGGCACTCCAGTACACATAGCCATAAATGCCATTGTATGGTAATAACTGCCAGACTGATTAACTCAGTAATGAATTCATGGAAGTTCAGGTGCAAGTTCAAGGTAAAGAAAATTTCGTGATACCTTTTTCTTAATGGCATTCTGTCATTTCTAGGTCCTTTTCTTGTTTTGCCTTTTGTTTTTCCTGAGACCAGATGAAATCCAGGTCTCCTACTCCTCTGCCATCTTGCTCCGCACCCCCTTGCCTTTTGTTTTTACTTTCATCTTATTTCAGTTCTAATCTTCAGTCCATTGACATTTTTCATGTGTTGGACATATATTCTTAAACATGTGACTATGAAGTCATTTACGAATGTTTATTTTAGAAACATCCATTTTATTGTACTAAAATAGTACATTCCTTACTTTTAACTCAATTATTTTTAAAAATGTATTTTTTAAATTATTTATAAATATTTATAAATAGTTTAAATAATTTAAATTATTATTTTATGTATACTTCACTTCTTGCTTCTGATTATTTTATAGACTTTCCTAGCATGCAATCAACACTATTTTCTTAATCATTCCCTGATTATAAATATCTAAGTTTTTTCACTCTCTGTCACCACAGATATTACTATGCTAAACATCTTTGCTCACATGCACATATACACACATGCAGGCCCTTATGGAACTGGGGATATTTTATTCAGAATATATACTGTGGAGTGAGTTTGCAGAGTCATAATCTCTGCACACTACCTTTATTGAAGCAGCCTTAGACTGCTGGTCAACTTTTCAATACAAACAAACAATGGAAACCAAAAGACAATGAAATGATATTTTTGAAGTGCCTAAAAAACACTTGCAACTTAGAATCCTGATCTCATGAAGGAAGGGAAAACTGAAGGGGGGGTGGAATCAGACGGGGAGACAAACCATGAGAGACTGGACTCCGGGGAACAATCTGAGGGTTTTAGAGGGGAGTGGGGAAGGGGGATGGGTTAGCCCAGTGATGGGTATTAAGGAGGGCACATGTTGCAGTGAGCACTGTGTGGGGGGGGGGGGGTTTAAGTTTTTTTTTTAAAGATTTTATTTATTTATCTGACAGAGAGAGACAGCAAGAGGGGGGACACAAGCAGGGGAGTGGGAGAGGGAGAAGCAGGCTTCCCGCTGAGCAGGGAGCCTGATGCAGGGCTCAATTCCAGGACCCTGGGATCATGACCTGAGCCGAAGGCAGACACTTAACGACTGAGCCACCCAGGCATGCTGGCCATCGGTGTTATACGCAAATAATGAATCATGGAACACTACATCAAAAACTAATGATGACTAACACAACATAATAAAAAAAAAAGACGATAAAATAAATACCTATTCACATAAACAAATGTTGAGAGGGAATACTAAAGTAAATATGTTATTCAGAATATAGAATAATGATTACCTGATGGAAGCTCAGAACGAAATATAGGAATGCATAACAAAACTAACATTGAAGAAAAATACAATACAATAATAACATCTATTTTATTGGTCCAAAAATGACAAGAGGAAAAAAGAATAGATGGGACATGGTAAAAAAGACAATAGGAACATGTAAACTTGACGAAAAATTATGTCAGTAATTACATTAATATGTTGACTAAGCAATTCAGTAAAAGAAAATGAAATGAAAAATAAAATATCCTAAGAAACTGTTATTTAGAAGACAGTGTATATATATAATATAAGAATATTATATAAGAAAAAGCTTGTGTGGCTATAACCAGCAAAGTAGATTTTAACACAATAAATATTAGGGGGGATAAAATGCAAAGTTTTGTAATGATTACAGTAGCAATCCAATAGCAAAATATATGTAACTTTGTATATGGTTAATATCCTTATAGAAACATACACACATAAACATACAAAAGAGGTGGAAAGAACTAGAAGGGGAAATTGATAAATCCACAGTGAAATCATAGTTGGATATTTTAACAATCTCTCAGCAACTGAAGAGCAGAGATTTAGAAAAATCTAAATAGTATAGAATATCTGAACATAAGCAACCGACTTGTTTGCACAGTAAACAACATCCACCAGCTTTAAGTATAGTTTTATTTCTCAAACTAATAGGAAACATTTACCAAAATGAACAATAAGAGGATGTCAAGAACAAATTTATCTCATACATCTGAAAATGTAGATGAGATAGACACATATTAAAAACACTACAAGCAATCTAAGAAGAAAGATGTTATAGTAGTCATACAATACCATATGATCCAATAATTCTGCTGTTGGATATTCATGCAAAGAAAGTGAAAACACGAATTCTAAAATATATATGCACCACTATGTTTATTATGCACCACTATGTTTATTGCAGCATTATTTACAATAGCTAAGATAGGGAAGCAACCTAAGTATGCATCAATAGACAGTGAATAAAGAAGTAAAGAAGATATATATATATCTCACATCTTCTTTACTTCTTTATTCATATATATATATATATACATATATATAATGGAATATTACTCAGCCATAAAGAAGAATGAGATTTGCCATTTGTGACAACGTGGATGGACCTAGAGGGTATTATGAAATCAATCAATCAATCATCAATCAGACAAAGAAAAACAAATCAGAAAAAGAAAAACACCACATAATTTCATTTATATGTAGAATCGAAAAAAACAAAACAAATGAATATACAAATAAAAAGCAGAATCAGACCTATAAATACAGAGAACAAAGTGATAGTTGCCAGAGGGGAGGGGAGCGAGGGGCTGGGTGAAAAAGGTGAAGGGGAGGAGGAGATACAGGCCTCCAGTTATGGAATGAGTAATTGATGGGGATAGGAGGTACGGCATAAGGAATAGAGTCAATGATACTATAATAGCACTGTATGGTGACACACAGCAGCTACACTTGTGAGCATAGCATAATGTATAGACTTGTTGAATCACCATGTTGTATACCTGAAACTAGTGTAACATTTTCTGTCAACGCTACTCAAAAAAAAGAGGGAGAAAAGAATTTTTAAGAGAAATTTAAAAAAAAATAAAAGAATTATTCTTCAGTCACATAAATGATCAATTTTACCTCCACCATAGCTTCTAAATCTATTCACTTTTCTTCATTTTTACTGCCCTGATCCTAGTTCAACACCCAGTCATCGCTCCTTTGGATTACTGCTATTCACCTGATTTACTCATATTTATTTTTGCCACATGGAATCTGCTCTTTTCATTGCTGCTATGTCCTAATTCTCCTTAAAAACTTCAGTGGTCCCTTATTATTTTAGCATAAATTTGCTTATAAGTCTCTGGTCTCTGTTGTTAGCTCAACAGCTCCATATCACATTGTATTTCATTTTCCACCACTCCTTAGGGCTCCACCCACATTTGTCCTCTTCTATTACCTTGAATTTAACATGATCCTCTTGTTTCAGAATCTTAAAGTTCTTGGAATCCTTTTCCTTTCTGTCGTCCCCATTATCAAACAAACACCGTTGTTAAGACCTACTCCAAGTGTGTCCTCAACACAAACTGGTTTTTCTTCTGGAAAACCTTCTCTGACACCAAGACTAAATTAATTCTTCCCATTATATGCTATCATATCTCTTGATGTTTTTGCTTTAAAGAACTTCTCCCAGTCTACAGGTATATATATGTAAGATTCTTTCTTTAGTGTTTTATCTCCCTGTCCCAACTAGGTCACAGTTTCCGTGTGAACAGGGACCATGACAGTTTATTGATCATTCTATGCCTACCATATTTTGTAAACACAGTAGGAACACTATATATATATGTATATATGTACATATATATATACACATAGGGTGAATAAATACTTTCTCCTCTAAGAGTATTTTTTTAAGCATGATATCATAACCACAGAATTTAGAATCTTCTGAAATGTAGTCAAGAACAATTTAAACACTAATAAAGTTTCCCACTTTTTATAGGGCCATTTTGGTTTCATAAGTGAATATATTTTTCTGTTTATGTAAGATCTCAGGTATTATTGATAGGAAACATATCTCTGAATTAATCTCCTCTCCAACCATTTGGGATTTAATATCCTAGGACTTCTCCTTTCTCTATGGGCTATTCTCTCTTCATGTCTCCAAGGGTAGTCTATTATCTTTAGATCACTGAGCTGTTTACTACTCCCCATAAATTCAAGAAGCTCATAATTTCTGTGCCATGTGTCAGCTGAGAACATATCCTCACTTTGTGTGTAAAGCTCCTTTCTCAAAGTGTTGTGTCTTTTTTCCAGGTAGGAAAACCCTGCCATTGCTGGGACTGCAAGTCTCTGCTCATAACCACAGTTAAGCACTGAAACCTTGGCTAAATCCCAGGGTATCCAATGGCTCATCCTTAACCTTTTCTTATGTAGTTTTGGCAACATCTTGCACAAGAGATGGACACTTTGCTCTGCCCTAGCAGGAAATAGAGACTTGGAGAAGCTTTTTAAGGGGGTTAGAGCTAGAATTAGAGAATGGAGCATTGTCTGTTGTTCTAGAAGTGACTTCATCTATAAAATAGCTACCAGATTATCTTCAGGGAGAATATATTAACTGTTTTCCATAGTAGGATCATATGCCATGTCCTGCTAATCTCTAACTGCTAAAAAATATTTAAAACACTATTTCCTTTCTGTGAACTCAAATCTGTTCCTTCTCTTAACTGGTTTGCACTAATATCAATCAGGGGAAACATCAAAGATCCAAGGCTGTGTCTTTGGTAGGAGGATGTAGAATAATACATGAGTATTTAGCAAAGGTACCAGGCCTCATACACTCAAGTGGGTCACACACTTCCAAGCTCTCAAGATGGAGCCAGGAAGCTGAAATCCTCAGAATTCTGACCTAAAAGTTCAAAATCAAACTAGCTTCATCTCCAAGCCTGTTTGTGTTTGTTTTGTCACAATTTTCTGTGAATGCATTTAGATGACTTTAGTGTTCATCATTTTACATTACCATTAAAGAGGGATGATTTGCCCCATGATTAGGCAGTACATGTTTATCCAAACATAGAAGCAGCAAGAAATTTCTGGAAAAAAATTCATCCAATTGTGAACAGGAATCATCTTGTGTTGGGGATAACATGAGAGAATTTTAATTTCTTTCAGATATATTTTTCTATATTTAAAAATAATTATATCAAGAATAAGTCCAGGGTGTTATATGTAAGTGATGAATCACTAAATTCTACTCCTGAAGCCAAAATTACAGTATATATTAACTAACTAGAATTTAAATAAAGCCTTTAAAAGAAGGAATAAATCCATAACTGCCTTATGTGCTTAAAGGAATTTAAACTTTATTTGAAAGAAAGTGTGAGGGCATGGATTATCTTAAGGAACAGAATACCAGTTTTAGGACAATCAGATTGCTGCCAAAAGGAAAGAAGCACAGAGAAAGGCAAATAAATGTGACAGGTAAGGCTGCAGAAGCAGTGCTCAAGGGAAGAGCTGCCTGAGTGAAGTAAAGGGGAGGAAGCAACAGGACAAGGGAGAAGTTGTTTGCCATCAGGAAAGGCTTGCTTGTTAGTTTCAAGCTTGGCTGGTTGTCTTCTGAACAGAATAAAAAGTACATGAAAAACAGGCTGATAAAAGATGAGTCTAGCTTTGAACATGAATCTGAACATACAGTGGCAGTATCCTCTATATTGTAGACAAGTAATTCTCGTTTATTAAGTAAAATAAAAATCATCTTATTACCCGTGCCTAAATCCTATATTTATATGCCTTTATAGATTCTCTAAGACTAAACCCAAAAAAAAATTTCTATGATTTTCTCTATTATGTGACTCCTCAAATCAACAAATTCAGTCATATCACTTCTCCTTTCAAGCTATTCTTTTGAGACCTTCTCAAAAGTCCATAAAAAGTAGGATATAAAAAGTTATTCCTCTTCCAATATGCACCATATGCATGTTTGTATATCATTAAAGTCTATGATATAGGGGCGCCTGGGTGGCTCAGTTGGTTAAGCGACTGCCTTCAGCTCAGGTCATGATCCCAGGGTCCTGGGATCGAGTCCCGCATTGGGCTCCCTGCTCTGTGGGGAGCCTGCTTCTCCCTCTCCCACTCCCCCTGCTTGTGTTCCCTCTCTCGCTGTGTCTCTCTCTGTCAAATAAATAAATAAAATCTTAAAAAAAAAAAGTCTATGATATAACATTTTTGGAGCTATATAAAATATTGGTGGACATCTATAGCAACTGGGGATGGTGCAGCTAAAAAATTTAATCTTCCATAATTCTGCATTTAAAAAAATCTCCTTGTTAGTTAATATCTGAAGCAAGATTGAGACAAATATGAAGAAAAAAAAACACATCCACTTGATTCCACAATATTTCTGAAGAGATGAAGAAAGTTTAAAAAGCAGCAACAAAAATCATTTGTATGTGATGGTCCCAAATTGAGCTGGCTAAGGACAATACAAATAGAGATTTGAGATGCATGCTGAATCCTTCCTGAATAGTCAACAGTGATAATTGCTCCTTGGAATTTTAACTTCCCCTGTCAAAGCCCCAAAACATCACTGTCATTTATCTTAAATTTCCCGTAAGGAATGGACTGCAGAATTCATTTTGTTACAGCACAAAACTATACTCTATGGAGACAGTTTAAAAATAATGTTTGATGATAATTCTGCGCAGAGAAAGCAACTTTGAAAACCATTTTCTTTTTCTCTTAGGAAAAGATGTCTGCATCTCTGAAAGGCTCTAATAGCTCCAAATTCCAGGTCTCTTGAGTTCATCCTGATGGGATTCCCAGGCATTCACAGCTGGCAACACTGGCTCTCCTTACCATTGGCAATACTCTACCTCTCAGCAATTGGTGCTAACATCCTCGTCCTCATGACCATCTGCCAGGACCCTGCCCTTCAGCAGCCAATGTACTATTTCCTAGGCATTCTCTCTGTGGTAGACATGGCTTAGCCACCACCATCATGCCCAAGATCCTGGCCATCTTCTGGTTTGATGCCAAGGTCATTAGCCTCCCTGAGTGTTTTGCTCAGATTTATGCCATTCACTGCTTTGTTGGCATGGAGTCTGGTATCTTCCTCTGCATGGCTTTTGATAGATATGTAGTGATTTGTCACCCTCTTCGCTATCCATCAATTGTCACCAATGCCTTAATCTTAAAAGCTACCGTGTTCATGGTACTTAGAAATGGCTTGTCATTCCCGTGCCTGTGCTCGCAGCCCAGCGTAATTATTGCTCCAGGAATGAGATTGAGCATTGCCTGTGCTCTAACCTAGGGGTCACCAGCCTGGCTTGTAATGACAGGAGGCCAAACGGCATCTGCCAATTGTTTCTGGCATGGATTGGAATGGGGAGTGACCTAGGTCTTATAATATTGTCATATACTTTGATTCTGCGCTCTGTACTTAGACTGAACTCGGCTGAAGCTGCATCTAAAGCTCTGAGCACTGTAGCTCCCATCTGATCCTTATTCTCTTCTTCTACACAGTTGTTGTAGTGGTTTCAGTAACTCACCTGGCAGAACCCAAAGCTCCTTTGATTCCAGTTCTACTCAATGTGCTGCACAACATCATCCCCCCTTCCCTCGACCCTATGGTTTATGCACTTAGGACTAAAGAACTTAGGGCAAGCTTCCAAAAGGTGTTTTGTTTGAGCTCAGAAAAGAACACAAGGCACCACTGATCTTCTCCATGATGTACATGATCTTCAGCTTCTTTTAGAATCGATGGTAGAACTTCAAATATTATAGGGCAAGTGAATGCCTTTGAGTTATCTTTTTCACATTGTAAAAGCATCTAAAAACAATAACAACAAGAAGTACAAATTCAGAGTAGCTCCAAAATATTCATAAGAGGTGAATATATGCGGGTAAAGGAAGTACTTTCTGCCAGACCAATGAAATGGAATAAAAACTAGAGTTTATGAATTATGTCTCTCCCCTAAAATAAAAATGAATATAATAATACACATACAATCAAAGAATAAATGAGTGGGACATGAGTTACATATCATGATTATTCATTGACAGCTGTAACTTAGGACCAAAGTCTATCTGCCTGAACAAGTTCATTTCAATAATATGCATGAAGAGGCAGGAAAGGAAAACACTTCAGATGAACAAAGCCAAATCAGTTTATGGTGGGTCTCTGGATAGAATAAGGCAAGATGACTAAACTTGGATAAACAGAACCAAAAGATAAAGATAGATAGGTATGTAGATAAGAGGGTGAGAGAAGACAAAGAGATAGAAAAGAGAGAATGAGAGAGAAAGACTGAGAGAGACAGAAATATGGATGCACAGAAGGATTCATCTTTTGCTCCATTTTCCTCTCCGGATCTGCTCTCTGCCCTTCCAGCACTGTTCTGTATCCTGGAGGTCTGAAGCTCATACACTGTGTACCCTGGGCTACTCTGTTTCTAGTATCCTGTTAGGTTGTTCAATGGGAGTTACTGGCAGGAGACTGGAGTGCAAGAGTTTGGGTTATTTATTCTTTTCCCACCCATGAAGCACTTGCCAGGCAACCCATCTGCAATAGCTACAGCATGTATGGTTTACTCAAGAACATTTTAGAAAGAGAAAGAAAGCACATGAGAAGGGGGGAGGGGCAAAGGGAGAGGGAGAGACAGAATCTTAAGCAGGTCCACAGCTTAGCACAGCTCAATCTCATAATGACCCTGGCTGGGATCATGAATCAAGCTGAAATCAAGAGTCAGAAGCTTAACAACCTGAGCCACCCAGGCACCCCCCAAGAACATTCCTTCAGGACAAGGAAGTCATCAAGTCATTATATTGGTCTCTAGGTACCAAGCATCACTATTTTTTTTTTCATGATTTTTGTTTCCTTAACTTCACCTACAACTCAGTTAATGGCAACTTCATGAAATTCTCCTCAGATTCATATTTGTGTGTGCCTTTCGTTTCTTGCCAGGACTCTGGAGGTTCTCGAGCTTTACCTGCACCTCCACCACCTCTCCTGCAACTACTCCTCTGCTGTGCCTAAAGAGGATGTGGGCAGTGTGAGTGGGTCGGATGCAGATTCATAATGGACAGACATAAAGAAGTCTGTAGAGCAGGAGGCAGATGCAGGATATTTATCCCAGTGAAAAATCTTTCCCTGATTATATTCTTGTCTTTTCCATGATGCTAAAACCAATGAATAGCAGAAATAAGGCTTACCTTAATAGTGTCATGAATTTCATTATGATCTGAGCTGGTTTCCACTGAGCCCATGATTAGAGTACTTCATTAAGTAGTTGGCATATCCTATGAATTATCTCGGGAAAAATGAGGATTAATTTGAGGTAAAGGCCTACCACATGCTAACAGCTCTATTACCCATTGTATACTGTCACTCATCTTCCAGTTAGATATACAAGGTAAATTATATCAGTTCTAAGCTTTAATAAAAATAATGTGAAGGATCTTCCTTATTAGTTTGGCTTCCCACACAAAAGGCAGAATATATTTTTGTATTATATTGTCCTGAAATGTATCATGATTAAAGAAAGTAATTTTATGAGTCCATAGGACATTTGGTATTTTTTTCTTGTCAGCCTTTAAATGAAAATAAATAAATTCAAGTTTCTGTGGTAGACCACAGATTTTCAAAATAAGCCATTCTGCTCTGTCATGGAAAAGAAAACCAAAACAGATGCCAAGATTCTGAGGATAGAAGTTGTCTGGGTGCATTGGTCACAACTCTTGGGCCAGATCAGGTCCCAGTGACATCCCATCTTGCGCAGCTCTGAAAGCCAGCTTACCTTCAGAGAAGTTATCCATTTCTAGTAGCATTTCAAGCCTGTATCATAGATGTTCTTTAAATGGATGACATGGCTCCCACTCAGATTTTTTTAATTGTTATGTTAATCAACATACATTCATCATTAGTTTTTGATGTAATGTTCCATGATTCATTGTTTGTGTATAACACCCAGTGCTCCATGCAGAACGTGCCCTCTTGAATACCCAACACCAGGCTAACCCACCCGCCCACCCCCCTCCCCTCTAGAACCCTCAGTTTATTTTTCAGAGTGCATCGTCTCTCATAATTCATCTCCTCCTCTGATTTCCCCCCCTTCATTTTTCCCCTCCTGCTATCTTCTTCTTCTTCTTTTTTTTTAACATATATTGTATTATTTGTTTCAGAGGTACAGGTCTGTGATTCAACAGTCTTGCACAATTCATAGCGCTCACCATAGCACATACCCTCCCCAATGTTATCACCCAGTCACCCCATCCCTCTCACCCCCCACCACTCCAGCAACTCTCAGTTTGTTTCCTGAGATTAAGAATTCCTCATATGACTGAGGTCATATGATACATGTTTTTCTCTGATTGACTTATTTCGCTCAGCATAACACCATCCAGTTCCATCTGTGTCATTGCAAATGGCAAGATTTCGTTCCTTTTGATGGCTGCATAATATTCCATTGTATGTATATACCACCTCTTCTTTATCCATTCATCTGTCGATGGACATCTTGGCTCTTTCCACAGTTTGGCTATTGTGGACATTGCTGCTATAAACATTGGGGTGCACATACCCCTTCAGATCCCTACATTTGTATCTTTGGGGTAAATACCCAGTAGTACAATTGCTGGATCATATGGTAGCTCTATTTTCAACTTTTTGAGGAACCTCCATACTGTTTTCCAGAGTGGCTGCACCAGCTTGCATTCCCACCAACAGCGTAAGAGGGTTCCCCTTTCTCCACATCCAACAACTGTCATTACCTGACTTGTTAATTTTAGCCATTCTGACTGGTGTGAGGTGATATCTCATTGAGGTTTCGATTTGGATTTCCCTGATGCCAAGTGATGTTGAGTACTTTTTCATGTGTCTGTTGGCCATTTCGATGTCTTCTTTGGAAAAATGTTCATGTCTTCTGCCCATTTCTTGATTGGATTCTTTGTTCTTTGGGTGTTGAGTTTCATAAGTTCTTTATAGATTTTGGATACTAGCCCTTTATCTGATATGTCATTTGCAAATACCTTCTCCCATTCTGTCGGTTGTCTTTTGGTTTTGTTGACTGTTTCTTTTGCTGTGCAAAAGCTTTTTATCTTGGTGAAGTCCCAGTAGTTCATTTTTGCCCTTGCTTCCCTTTCCCTTGGTGATGTTTCTAGGAAGAAGTTTCTGCGGCTGAGGTCAAAGAGGTTGCTGCCTGTGTTCTCCTTTAGGATTTTGATGGACTCCTGTCTCACATTGAGGTCTTTCAACCATTTGGAGTCTATTTTTGTGTGTGGTGTAAGGAAATGGTCCAGTTTCATTCTTCTGCATGTGGCTGTCCAATTTTCCCAACACCATTTGGTAAAGAGACTGACTTTTTTCCATCGGACATTCTTTCCTGCTTTGTCAAAGATGAGTTGACCATAGAGTTGAGGGTCCATTTCTGGGCTCTATTCTGTTCCACTGATCTATGTGTCTGTTTTTGTGCCGGTACCATACTGTCTTGATGATGACAGCTTTGTACTACAGCTTGAAGTCTGGCATTGTGATGCTGCTAGCTTTGCTTTTCTTTTTCAACATTCCTCTGGCTATTTGAGGTCTTTTCTGGTTCCATACAAATTTTAGGATTATTTGTTCCATTTCTTTGAAAAAAGTGGATGGTATTTTGATGGGGATTGCACTGAATGTATAGATTGCTCTAGGTAGCATTGACATCTTCACAATATTTGTTCTTCCAATCCATGAGCATGGAACGTTTTTCCATTTCTTTGTGTCTTCCTCAATTTCTTTCATGAGTATTTTATAGTTTTCTGAGTACAGATCCTTTGCCTCTTTGGTTCGATTTATTCCTACGTATCTTATGATTTTGGGTGCAATTGTAAAGGGCATTGACTCCTTAATTTCTCTTTCTTCTGTCTTGTTGTTGGTGTATAGGAATGCCACTGACTTCTGTGCATTGATTTTATATCCTGCCACTTTACTGAATTCCTGTATGAGTTCTAGCAGTTTTGGGGTGGAGTCTTTTGGATTTTCCACATAAAGTAGCATATCATCTGCAAAGAGCGAGAGTTTGACTTCTTCTTTGCTGATTTGGATGCCTTTTCTTTCTTTTTGTTGTCTGATTGCTGTGGCTAGGACTTCTAATACTATGTTGAATAGCAGTGGTGATAGTGGACATCCCTGCCGCGTTCCTGACCTTAGGGGGAAAGCTCTCAGTTTTTCCCCATTGAGAATGCTATTCGCTGTGGGTTTTTCATAGATAGCTTTTATGATACTGAGGTATTTACCCTCTATGCCTATACTCTGAAGAGTTTTGATCAAGAAAGGATGCTGTACTTTGTCAAATGCTTTTTCTGCATCTATTGAGAGGATCATATGGTTCTTGTTCTTTCTTTTACTAATGTATTATATCACATTGATTGATTTGCAGATGTTGAACCAACCTTGCAGCCCAGGGATGAATCCCACTTGGTCGTGGTGAATAATCCTTTTAATATACTGTTGGATCCTATTGGCTAGTATTTTGGTGAGAATTTTTGCATCCATGTTCATCAGGGATATTGGTCTGTAATTCTCCTTTTTGATGGGGTCTTTGTCTGGTTTGGGGATCAAGGTAATGGTGGCCTCATAAAACGAGTTTGGAAGTTTTCCTTCCATTTCTATTTTTTGGAACAGTTTCAGAGGAATAGGTATTAATTCTTCTTTAAATGTTTGGTAGAATTCCCCTGGGAAGCCATCTGGCCCTGGGTTCTTATTTGTTGGGAGATTTTTGATGATTGCTTCAATTTCCTTAGTGGTTATAGGTCTGTTCAGGTTTTCTATTTCTTCCTGGTTCCGTTTTGGTAGTTGATACATCTCTAGGAACACATCCATTTCTTCCAGATTATCTAATTTGCCGGCATAGAGTTACTCATAATATGTTCTTATAATTGTTTGTATTTCTTTGGTGTTGGTTGGGATCTCTCCTCTTTCATTCATGATTTTGTTGATTTGGGTCATTTCTCTTTTCTTTTTGATAAGTCTGGCCAGGGGTTTATCAATCTTGTTAATTCTTTCAAAGAACCAGCTCCTAGTTTCGTTGATCTGTTCTACTGTTCTTTTGGTTTCTATTTCATTGATTTCTGCTCTGATCTTTATTATTTCTCTTCTCTTGCTGTGTTTAGGCTTTACTTGCTGTTTTTTCTCCACCTCCTTTCGGTGTAGGGTTAGGTTGTGTATATGAGACCTTTCTTGTTTCTTGAGAAAGGCTTGTATTGCTATATACTTTCCTCTTAAGACTGCCTTTGCTGCATCCCAAAGATTTTGAACAGTTGTGTTTTCATTTTCATTGGTTTACATGAATTTTTTAAATTCTTCTTTAATTTCCTGGTTGACCCATTCATTCTTCAGTAGGATGCTCTTTAGCCTCCATGTATTTGAGTTCTTTCCGACTTTCCTCTTGTGATTGAGTTCTAGTTTCAAAGCATTGTGGTCTGAAAATAGGCAGGGAATGATCCCAATCTTTTGGTACCAGTTGAGACCTGATTTGTGACCTAGGATGTGACCTATTCTGGAGAATGTTCCATGGGCACTAGAGAAGAATGTGTATTCTGTTGCTTTGGGATGGAATGTTCTGAATATGTCTGTGAAGTCCATTTGGTCCAGAGTGTCATTTAAAGTCTTTATTTCCTTGTTGATCTTTTGCTTAGGTGATCTGTCCATTTCAGTGAGGGGGGTGTTAAAGTCCCCCACTATTATTGTATTGTTGTCGATGTGTTTCTTTGCTTTTGTTATTAATTGCCTTATATCATTGGCTGCTCCCATGTTAGGGGCATAGATATTTACAATTGTTAGATCTTCTTGTTGGATAGACCCTTTAAGTAGGATATAGTGCCCGTCCTCATCTCTTATTACAGTCTTTGGCTTAAAATCTAATTTGTCTGATATAAGGATTGCCACCCCAGCTTTTTTTTGGTGTCCATTAGCATGGTAAATAGTTTTCCACCCCCTCACTTTCAATCTGGGGGTGTCTTTGGGTCTAAAATGAGTCTCTTGCAGACAGCATATCAATGGGTATTGTTTTTTTATACAACCTGATAGCCTGTGTCTTTTGATTGGGGCATTTAGCCCATTTACATTCAGGGTAACTATGGAAAGATAGGAATTTAGTGCCATTGTATTGCCTGTAAGGTGACTGTTACTGTAGATTGTCTGTGTTCCTTTCTAGTCTACGTTACTTTTAGGCTCTCTCTTTGCTTAGAGGACCCCTTTCAATATTTCTTGTAGGGCTGGTTTTGTGTTTGCAAATTCCTTTAGCTTTTGTTTGTCCTGGAAGCTTTTTATCTCTCCTCCTATTTTCAATTACAGCCTGGCTGGATATAGTATTCTTGGCTGCATATTTTTCTCATTTAGTGCTCTGAATATATCCTGCCAGTCCTTTCTGGCCTGCCAGGTCTCTGTGGATAGGTCTGTTGCCAATCTAAAGTTTCTACCATTGTAGGTTACAGATCTCTTGTCCCGAGCTGCTTTCAGGATTTTTCTTTGTCTCTGAGACTCGTAAGTTTTACCCTAGATGTCGGGGTGTTGACCTATTTTTATTGATTTTGAGGGGGGTTCTCTGAAAACGCATTGCGTTTTCATAGGAATGCTTTTTTAAGGTTCTCTTGCATTATTATCATTATAATGCAATGGTAAGAGCCATGATAAGTTAATGTCAATCCATTCGAGAGCATGGTTCATGGGGGCTTGTCTAAAAATTATGTGCAGGAAGCCCATGAGAACTCCTGAGTGAGCTTATTGGACCCTTGGAAGGCACTGAGTTGCATGTGCACATGAGTGTGAAAATGGATAGATGGATATAACACGCCTACACCCAGGAGACTAACTGCCTACAAAACACACAGTCAATGTGGGACTGGATTAACAGATCTCCTTACTTTTAGAGAGAAAGAAAATCATTTCCTTCTCACACCTGCCTGCCTGTCTGTCCCAGGAGGGCATCTTAGGCCCAAGGAGTAGGGATGGAGAAGTTCCCAGCGGGCAAAGTCCCTGAGGCTCTGGAGTTATAACTACATCAGATACTTCAGGAACTAACCAGAACTCCAATATCAGTGAGGCCAGCCCCCTGCTCACATCCTCTGTAGGTGAGTCTGGTTAGAGGGTGCCTGAGAGGCAGCTATACCAAGATTAGCCAGAACACGGGATAGATGTTCCTCTTCAGTCCAGGTATGTGCTGTGTTCCATTCCTGAGTCAATATGGCTGAAGTAGTCTGAAAAATGGGGTAGTAGAGACTGCATCCTGTCTCACGTCAGGAGGCACATGTGAGAACCTGTGCTCTGAAGACTTCCCTTTTGCCATCATTTTGCCTTTTAGGATATTTTGCTGGATGGTGCCAGAGATGCATTGACTAGCTCTGATTGCAATCCAAGATTGAAACGGGAGGGGAAGAAGGACATATACGGTCTCAGATGCTCTACTTCTAGGGCTGAGTAGGTTGTTCAATGTTTGTTGGATAAATCAGGGACTGAAGAGCAACAACACTCATGTCTGAATTGCCATTTCTTCCATTTGGCTGTACCCTCCAAAGTTCATTTCAAGATTTTTCCCTCCTTCCATGCAATGAATTCCTAATTCCTCCCAAGAATACTCTGAAATGCCTGAAGAAGAGAAGATTCTTGGTCATGGTGAGATTTAGGGCTCTGACTTGTCAGAATCAAATGTCAGAATTTTGCAGAGAGTAGGATCAGAGGATGCAATGAGAAAGATCAAAAGACAAAATGTAAGTGATCAAAGTGGTGATTAGAGGGAGTATTTCAAATTTAGGGGCATGAGGTTGTACATGCTGAGAGTCATTGTGGCAAGGTCTGGGCTAAGCAGATGATATTAGTTATATCTCAAATATACAAGTGAATGTATCCAACAAGAAAAATTGAAAGAAAGGAAGAGTTTAATAAACATAGTGCACAAGACAAGAGAAGGTCCCTTGGTCACCAACTCAAGACTGGATATTATTTTTCTATGGGTTTTTATCTTCATGACTTCCAGCATGTGCAGCATCTCCCAGTCTTTGTGAGCCACTCCACAAAAGCAAAGCATAATCACTAGACAAGAGGACCTGGATCATTATATTGAAAACAGAAAGGGAAAGAGAAAGGGGATGAAAGGACTTTAAAGGTAGACTTCATCATTCTCACACTATTGCAATGAATATAATCAACATTCAACTTGTCAATGACATGTATGGCTCCCACATACCTATGTGCATTTGCACATTTTACTTATACGTTGTTACTTCCCTGAGTTAAGAATCCTACATATATGAAGATGTATTAGCAATTATTTGACAGGATCCCTACCCACCAAATTAAAATGACCTTTTAGACAAAATGAAAATTAACTAATGTTAAAGCCAGGGTATAATATTTAATCTGTGATTAAAGCCAGCTATAGCTAAAAACTCAGAACACTGATGTCATGGAGAACTAGGAACATGTACCTGAGTTCCTACTTTGTGCTAGACTCTGCTACTTATTTCTGCATGTTATTATAGTTAAATTGTCATGTGTGAGTCTAGGTGGTCATTAAAGAACAAAATACAAAAATGAAGAAACAAATTTTGAAGTACGAATTTTGAAGTACAAATTTAGAGACTCACCTGTCACAAAGTAGTTTTCCAAGTAATTTTCTCCTTCTCTTTAGTTGCTGCAAAGACATAACAGATCTCTTAAAAATAGAACTTGAACAAATCAAAAATGTATAAGTGAACCATATTACCTCACTCCTCTATACTGCTTAGTGATAGTAATATCTGAGCAGGATGGCACAAAGGGTGAACACAAGAATTCACATGGCTCTAGATGACCTGCTAGGATTCATGGGTTTCACCCAAGTGAAGCAAATTCTTCAAAATTCATGTGTCTTGAGTCAGTAGCTAATTTTTACCTTACTTTTACAGATCATTAAAACTATACAAATATATGACAAAAGATGACAGCACACCCAAATGGCAACAACTCCATTGAGGTTTCAGACTTCCTCCTGAATTGTTTTGTCAGATCCTCCAGCTGGCAGCTTTCTTTCTCCCTGCCCCTCAGCCTCTTCTTCCTTCTGGCCATGGGGGCAAATGGTATTCTTCTGATCACCATCCGGATGGAGGCCTCTCTGCATGAGCCCATGTACTACCTACTCAGCATCCTCTCCCTACTGGACATCGTGCTCTGCCTCACTGTCATTCCCAAGGTCCTAGCCATCTTTTAGTTTGACCTCAAGTCCATCAGCTTCTATGCCTGCTTCCTTCAGATGTACATCATGAATTGCTTCCTTGCCATGGAGTCCTGCACATTCATGGTCATGGCCTATGACCACTATGTGGCCATCTGCCACCCACTGAGGTACCCATCCATCATCACTGACCAATTTGTAGCCAAGGCTGCTGTTTTTATTTTGGCCAGGAATATTATTTCTACAGTGCCTATCCCCATTCTATCATCCCGACTCAATTACTGTGGGAGAAATGTCATTGAGAACTGCATCTGTGCCAATATGTATGTCTCCAGGCTCTCCTGTGATGATGTCACCATCAATCGCCTCTACCAGTTTGCTGGAGGCTGGACACTGCTAGGATCTGATCTCATCCTCATCTTCCTCTCCTACAGCCTCATCCTTCGAGCTGTGCTGAGACTTAAGGCAGAGGGTGCTGTGGCCAAGGCCTTGAGCACATGTGGCTCCCACTTCATCCTTATCCTCTTCTTCAGCACCATCCTTCTGGTCTTTGTGCTCACTCATGTGGTGAAGAAGAAGGTTTCCCCTGATGTGCCAGTCTTGCTCAATGTTCTCCACCATGTCATCCCTGCAGCCCTCAACCCCATTGTTTATGGAGTGCGAACTCAGGAGATCAAGCAAGGAATCCAGAGATTACTGAATAGGGGGTGGTAGTGAGGACAACTGGATCTCTGCATTCCTAATATAGGATGTTTTGAATCAACAATGGGTGAGTGGGCAGAAATTCATATCTATGAGTTACAATCTCAAAATGGGTAAATTGGATATTGTTTCTTCCTAAATAAACTTAAGTGTTATAATAATGTCCCTTTCATTTCTCCTTTAACAATATCTTTACCTCTTTTGCTTTTCCCGTACATATTCTCCTGTTTTGACAAAATACTGGGGTTCCTTCAGGCAGGTTCTAAAGTGAGAAATTTATGTTCCTAAATATATAGCTGCTAATATGTCATGAATTTATATTAGTGAATATACAAGTGTGGATACTTTGGCGTAAAGTTGTGTAATATGTAATGCATTCTTATTCTTATTTCCATGGAAGGGAACACATTGGACACAAAGAATAGGAGTGAAATTTCAGTCCTGAATGATGGAATGTTGCTACTGGTCTGTACCTGGGTCTGCAATTGGGTGGACATTAGGAAATGGGCATGAGAAGAGGAGAGGGTTTTTGCATAGATTTCTCATTTGTGCAACAATTAGCAATCAGTTTGACTAGATTCAAGAGACTCCTAAGTTCTCACCAATGGGTTTGTGCTTTGCACATTTATCTTTGGATCCAGGCTTCCATAATTTATGGTATGCACACATAGTTCTGCTAATGAGTTAAAGATTGTTTATGGATTGTCATATATGATTCAGTAATAATAATTAAAATATGGAAAACATAATCCCTGAACATTGTTTTCATATTAATTGGACCATTTTTAAGCACACTTTGTGTCCTAGGAATTCTGTTAGCTATTAAGACAAAAAAAATAGAATATTGTTGCTGTTAGGAACCCAAAGTTTGATTGGGGGGAATACAAATATGAGAGTGAGAAATGGAATAAGGTACTTATAGGGAGTAGGGTAACTGGCAATATAAGAAACCACTAGATACAGAGTTAAAGGTCTGAACTGTAAGCCTTGCACAACTACCACAAAAAAGGTGGGTTCTAGGGAACAAATGAGGTGTTCTCATTGTGTGTCATATGACTCATCTGCTACACCTCAGAACAGTGAATAACTTGTTTTAGAAGATTCTTTCTAAATATAAGATTTTGTGCTTCAATAACAACTTATAAGTGTGTTTCCTTGTTTGACCATGGAAGGAAAATCTCTCCACAGTCCAATACTAATAGTCTCACCAAAATCTAGGTCTTACACCTTCACTGATTCATCCTTGAACTAATTAAGTTTTCATTCAGCAAACCTCTGTCTCACAATGAAGAACAATAACTTGGTATTTCATTCCTCTGCTCCTGGATATCACTGTGAGCTACATTTGAGTAATAAACATATACTCATATAATTAAGAATAATAGCTAAAAGCACATAATCAGCATTTGAACTGGGAATACTATATATCTCAAAAGTAAAAACAGAATGTCCAGATACAATTAGGTTCATATCATAGATGCCCTTTTTTTTTTGTTACTTCAAAAAGAATTCCCCAAAATCTCATTCTCTCACACATTTCAACATAAGAAAAAATGACTTGGTTTAAAGTGTGTATAATACCAACAGGAAGGTCTTATAAATATGAAGATATAATATGCTAAGGTAAATTTAAGCTACAATCTCTTAGGGAATATTAAAAGTCTACCAGTTTTAACACTATCATATATTAACATCTACTCATTAAAAGGGACCAAAAACCTTCAGGACTAATCTCTACCATGGTCACACTGTACAACAAACCCAGATCTCCCCAGTTAGCTGTTAGAAAACTTGAACACAGAATGCACAAAAGGCTACATCAGGGGATTTAAAGCATGTACCGCCCAAGACTGAGAAAATTTGAAATAAGCCTTGTCTTCTAAAATAGACTGGTAAGATCTTTATATTTAAAACATATATTTTTTGAAAGCTTTGCATTGTTGTGTTTATATGCAACTTTTACACATTTATGGCTCCCATCAAAACAGTATTAACACAAAAAAGCGGTATTGACAGGTTCATTTCCTAAACAAGGTGAACAGATTAATGACGGCTTTATCCCAATAACTGATACTAATAAGGATCTCCTCTAGAACAGTGCTGTCCAATGTGAGCCACACATTTAATTTTAAATGTTTTAATAGCCACCTTAAAATATAAAAAGTTAAATTGATCCTAATGATATATTTTACTAAATCCAATATATCTAAAACATTATAATTTCAACACATAATAAATATAAGAAAATGTACTAATAACATATTTTACATTCTTTTTGTGTACTAGGTCTTCAAAATCCAGTGTGTTTTTTACATTTACAATATATTTCACTCAGGATGATCACATTTCAGGTACCTAATAGCCACATGTGGCTAATAGGTGCTGTATGGATCAGATCGGCACTAGTTATATGGATTCAAAGGTAAATGAAAAATGGGTAGGAGAGCAATTGAATTGAGGAAAAATGTATCCTTCTTGGAAAAGAGCTAAAGCCAAATTCTTTCTTCATGGCTGTGATTTTTCTCTTTCTTATGTTCTTCCACATGGAGAAAAGGAAGGCAGTGTTTTAGAGGATGAATAATAATGTCTTTGTCCTAACATGCCACATTACATGAGTGCTTATGTCCTAGACACCAATGTGAGAAGAGTAAAATAAGAGAAGTCTCATTTTTTGGCTTCTTACAACACAGAGCCCTCAAATCCTGCAGTGACAGATTTGAAATAGAGCCATGTATAAACCTTGGAAGTCACAGAACCTAAGGAAAAATGTAAATAGAGACTATACTCATGATAAGGCAGAAATATTAGTGCTAGGGGTTAGTGTCAAACGTTTCTCAAAAGGTAGATGATAATAATTATACTTTATAATTCTTTAAACTATTCTTAACACTATTTACATGTACATATGAATATTTATTTTGTGCTCTATTATTTTAATAAAATATATTTTAGATGGAATGTTTAATAGTGAAGGTGTTATAATTATTCAGTAAAACATATGAGTAGGAAATCAGTCTCTTCAAACCAAATAGCCATATCTAGGAAATGTTAAAGCTCAGACTTCCTTGGGAAGACTTTTCTGTTTACTCACACATTACCCATAATTGGACCCTTCCTTCAATGACCTGGTAAAGTGAGACAGATATCTGAGGGCAGACCCAACTGACACTGGATACTGGGCCAAGAGAACAATGCAGAGCACATACAGAGAATGGTCATGACACTTCAGGCTTACAGTTAACATCATATTATCTGCAAAATATGCATTCACACCTAATATAGACAAATCCTTGTTATGGTGCTATGGTTGCAGTAGTGAGCAAGATAGGCAAGGTCCATGTTTATAACTGCAAAGTGTCTGTGCCTGGGTGAGACAGAGATCCAAGAAGGACATAGCCGAAGAGAACCTAAGGTAGAGTTCTGAGAAGGTGGTCACTTGGCAGAAAGTCAGGACCCAAATCTAGAATAGGATTTAAAGAATATTGTAATAAGAACTTCAGTTTGTCAGAGAAAGACATGTATCATATGATCTCACTGATATGAGGAATTCTTAATTGTAGGAAAGAAACAGGGTTGCTGGAGTGGGCGGTGGGGTGGGAGGGATGGGGTGACTGGGTGATAGACACTGGGGAGGGTATGTGCTCTGGTAAGCGCTGTGAATTGTGCAAGACTGTTGAATCTCAGATCTGTACCTCTGAAACAAATAATACAATATATGTTTAAAAAAAAAGAAGAAGAAGAAGGTAGCAGGAGGGGAAGAATGAAGCTGGGGAAATCGGAGGGGTAGACGAACCATGAGAGATGATGGACTCTGAAAAACAAACAGTGTTCTAGAGGGGAGGGGGGTGGGAGGACGGGTTAGCCTGATGGTGGGTATTGAGGAGGGCACATTCTGCATGGAGCACTGGGTGTTATGCACAAACAATGAATCATGGAACACTTCATCTAAAACTAATGATGTAATGTATGGAGATTAACATAAGAATAAAAATTAATTAATTAATTTAAAAAAAAAAGAACTTCAGTTTGAGCCAAAGAAGTAACACAATTGTATTAACTGAAGATATTGGGTCTGAAAAACAGAAGGTCCTTCATTAAAAACAGGCACAATCCAGAGAAAATGTATCACAGTGTAGTCTAATAGAAATGATAACTCAATACTAAGACTTCCGCATTCCAAAAAATCAAATAATTACTTTATTATTCCAGCATGCCTAGATTAGGTGTCACATGGGGAAAAGCTGAAACAATTCAAAGAAGTTGAGATCTTGCTGCATCTAGTAGAACCTAGAAAAAGAGTAGCAATCTAATTCCAGGACTCAGGACACACTGTCCTTTGTCAGAGAGAGTTTTCAAACTTTCTGGTTATTAATGAAATATTTGTTTACATTTTCTTTTACATTTTACATCTTTTTACATTTTTTTCTATGTAATTGTAAATCTTGCTTGAATGTTCTGTGCTTTATTTTGTATATATGAAGGTGAGCTTACTGGCAATGCTCTATGATTTTAGTGAATGTTTTAATTCTCAAAAAAGAGGTACTGCCTACCGACTGCCAGGGACCTACTCAATATGGACATTAGTACGATGTCGGATCTAGAGTTCAGAATCATCACTTTAAAGATACTAGCTGGGCTTGAAAAAAGCATGGAAGTTATTAGAGAAACCCTTTCTGGAGAAGTAAAAGAACTAAAATCTAACCAAGTTGAAATCAAAAGGCTATTAGTGAGGTGCAATCAAATATGGGGGCGCTAACTGCTAGGATAAATGAGGCAGAAGAGGGAATCAGTGATATAGAAGACCAAATGATGGAAAATAAAGAAGCTGAGAAAAAGAGAGATAAACAACTACTGGATCACGAGAGCAGAATTCGAGAGATAAGCGATACCATAAGATGAAACAACATTAGAATAATTGGGATCGCAGAAGAAGAAGAAAGAGAGAGAGGGGCAGGAGGTATACTGGAGCAAATTATAGGAGAGAACTTCCCTAATTTGGGGAAGGAAACAGGCATCAAAATCCAGGAAGCACAGAGAACCCCTCTCAAAATCAATAAAAATAGGTCAACACCCCAATATCTAATAGTAAAACTTACGAGTCTCAGAGACAAAGAGAAAATCCTAAAGCAGCTCGGGAGAAGAAATATGTAACCTACAATGGTAGAAACTTTAGATTGGCAACAGACCTATCCACAGAGACCTGGCAGGCCAGAAAGGACTGGTAGGATATATTCAGACACTAAATGAGAAAAATATGCAGCCAAGAATACTATATCCAGCTAGGCTGTCATTGAAAATAGAAGGAGAGATAAAAAGCTTCCAGGACAAACAAAAGCTAAAGAAATTTGCAAACACAAAACCAGCCCTACAAGAAATATTGAAAGGGGTCCTCTAAGCAAAGAGAGACCCTAAAAGCAACATAGACCAGAAAGGAACACAGACAGTATACGGTAACAGTCACCTTACAGGCAATACAATGGCACTAAATTCCTATCTTTCCATAGTTACCCTGAATGTAAATGGGCTAAATGCCCCAATCAAAAGACACAGGCTATCAGGTTGTATAAAAAAACAAGATCCATCAATATGCTGTCTGCAAGAGACTCATTTTAGACCCAAAGACACCCCCAGATTGAAAGTGAGGGGGTGGAAAACCATTTACCATGCTAATGGACACCAAAAAAAAGCTGGGGTGGCAATCCTTATATCAGACAAATTAGATTTTAAACCAAAGACTGTAATAAGAGATGAGGACGGGCACTATATCCTACTTAAAGGGTCTATCCAACAAGAAGATCTAATAATTGTAAATATCTATGCCCCTAACATGGGAGCAGCCAATGATATAAGGCAACTAATAACAAAAGCAAAGAAACACATCGACAACAATACAATAATAGTGGGGGACTTTAACACCCCCCTCACTGAAATGGACAGATCACCTAAGGAAAAGATCAACAAGGAAATAAAGACTTTAAATGACACTCTGGACCAAATGGACTTCACAGACATATTCAGAACATTCCATCCCAAAGCAGCAGAACACACATTCTTCTCTAGTGCCCATGGAACATTCTCCAGAATAGGTCACATCCTAGGTCACAAATCAGGTCTCAACTGGTACCAAAAGATTGGGATCATTCCCTGCCTATTTTCAGACCACAATGCTTTGAAACTGGAACTCAATCGCAAGAGGAAAGTCGGAAAGAACTCAAATACATGGAGGCTAAAGAGCATCCTACTGAAGAATGAATGGGTCAACCAGGAAATTAAAGAAGAATTTTAAAAATTCATGGAAACCAATGAAAATGAAAACACAACTATTCAAAATCTTTGGGATGCAGCAAAGGCAGGCCTAAGAGGAAACTATATAGCAATATAAGCCTTTCTCAAGAAACAAGAAAGGTCTCAGATACACAACCTAACGCAGCACTTAAAGAAGCTGGTGAAAGAACAGCAAGTAAAGCCTAAACGCAGCAAGAGAAGAGAAATAATAAAGATCAGAGCAGAAATCAATGAAATAGAAACCAAAAGAACAGTAGAACAGATCAACGAAACTAGGAGCTGGTTCTTTGAAAGAATTAACAAGATTGATAAACCCCTGGCCAGACTTATCAAAAAGAAAAGAGAAATGACCCAAATCAACAAAATCAGGAATGAAAGAGGAGAGATCACAACCAACACCAAAGAAATAAAAACAATTTTAAGAACATATTATGAACAACACTATGCTAGCAGATTAGATAACCTGGAAGAAATGGATGCATTCCTAGAGATATATCAACTACCAAAACTGAACCAGGAAGAAATAGAAAACCTGAACAGACTTATAACCACTAAGGAAATTGAAGCAGTCATCAAAAATCTCCCAAAAACAAAAGCCCAGGCCAGATGGCTTCCCAGGGGAATTCTACCAAACATTTCAAGAAGAATTAATATCTATTCTTCTGAAACTGTTCCAAAAAATAGAAATGGAAGGAAAACTTCCAAACTCATTTTATGAGGCCACCATTACCTTGATCCCAAAAACAGACAAAGACCCCATCAAAAAGAATTACAGACCAATATCCTTGATGAACATGGATGCAAAAATTCTCACCAAATACTAGCCAATAGGATCCAACAGTACATTACAAGGATTATTCACCACGACCAAGTGGGATTTATTCCTGGGCTGCAAGTTCGGTTCAACATCCGCAAATTAATCAACGTAATACAATACATTAGCAAAAGAAAGAACAAGAATCATATGATCCTCTCAATCAATGCAGAAAAAGCATTTGACAAAGTACAATATCCTTTCTTGATCAAAACTCTTCAGAGTGTAGGGATAGACGGTACATACCTCAATATCATAAAAGCCATTTATGAAAAACCCACAGCGAATATCATTCTCAATGGGGAAAAACTAAGAGCTTTCTCCCTAAGGTCAGGAATGCGGCAGGGATGTCCACTATCACCACTGCTATTCAACATAGTATTAGAAGTTCTAGCCACAGCAATCAGACAACAAAAAGAAAGAAAAGGCATCCAAATCAGCAAAGAAGAAGTCAAACTCTCACTGTTTGCAGATGATATGCTACTTTATGTGGAAAATCCAAAAGACTCCACTCCAAAACTGCTAGAACTCATACAGGAATTCAGTAAAGTGGCAGGATATAAAATCAATGCACAGAGGTCAGTGGCATTCCTATACACCCACAACAAGACAGAAGAAAGAGAAATTAAGGAGTTGATCCCCTTTACAATTGCACCCAAAACCATAAGATACGTAGGAATAAATCGAACCAAAGAGGCAAAGAGTCTGTACTCAGAAAACTATAAAATACTCATGAAAGAAATTGAGGAAGACACAAAGAAATGGAAAAACGTTCCATGCTCATGGATTGGAAGAACAAATATTGTGAAGATGTCAATGCTACCTAGAGCAATCTATACATTCAATGCAATCCCCATCAAAATACCATCCACTTTTTTCAAAGAAATGGAACAAATAATCCTAAAATTTGTATGGAACCAGAAAAGACCCCGCATAGCCAGAGGAATGTTGAAAAAGAAAAGCAAAGCTGGCGGCATTACAATTCCGGACTTCCAGCTCTATTACAGAGCTGTCATCATCAAGACAGTTAAGGTACGGGCACAAAAACAAGACACATAGATCAATGGAACAGAATAGAGGGCCCAGAAATGGACCCTCAACTCTATGGTCAACTAATCTTCCACAAAGCAGGAAAGAATGTCCAGTGGATAAAAGACAGTCTCTTCAACAAATGGTGTTGGGAAAATTGGACAGCCACATGCAGAAGAATGAAACTGGACCATTTCCTTACACCACACACAAAAATAGATTCCAAATGGTTGAAAGACCTCAATGTGAGACAGGAGTCCATCAAAATCCTAAAGGAGAACACAGGCAGCAACCTCTTCGACCTCAGCTGAAGCAACTTCTTCGTAGAAACATTGCCAAAAGCAAGGGAAGCAAGGGCAAAAATGAACTATTGGGACTTTATCAAGATAAAAAGCTTTTGCAAAGCAAAGGAAACAGTCAACAAAACCAAAAGACAACCGACAGAATGGGAGAAGATATTTGCAAATGACATATCAGATAAAGGGCTAGTATCCAAAATCTATAAAGAACTCATCAAACTCAACACCCAAAGACAAAGAATCCAATCAAGAAATGGGCAGAAGACATGAACAGACATTTTTCCAAAGAAGACATCCAAATGGCCAACAGACACATGAAAAAGTGCTCAATATCGCTCGGCCTCAGGGAAATCCAAATCAAAACCTCAATGAGATACCACCTCACACCAGTCAGAATGGCTAAAATTAACAAGTCAGGAAATGACAGATGTTGACGGGGATGTGGAGAAAGGGGAACCCTCCTACACTGTGGGTGGGAATGCAAGCTGGTGCAGCCACTCTGGAAAACAGTATGGAGGTTCCTCAAAAAGTTGAAAATAGAGCTACCATATGATCCAGCAATTGTACTACTGGGTATTTACCCCAAAGATACAAAAGTAGGGATCCGAAAGGGTACGTGCACCCCAATGTTTATAGCAGCAATGTCCACAATAGCCAAACTGTGGAAAGAGCCAAGATGTCCATCGACAGATGAATGGATAAAGAAGAGGTGGCATATATATACAATGGAATATTATGCAGCCATCAAAAGGAATGAGATCTTGCCATTTGCAACGACATGGATGGAACTGGAGGGTATTATGTTGAGTGAAATAAGTCAAACAGAGAAAGACATGTATCATATGATCTCACTGATATGAGGAATTCTTAATTGCAGGAAACAAACTGAGGGTTGCTGGAGTGGGGGGTGGGGTGGGAGGGATGGGGTGACTGGGTGATAGACACTGGGGAGGGTATGTGCTCTGGTAAGCGCTGTGAATTGTGCAAGACTGTTGAATCTCAGATCTGTACCTCTGAAACAAATAATGCAATATATGTTAAGAAAAAAAAAGAAGAAGAAGAAGAAGGTAGCGGGAGGGGGAGAATGAAGCGGGGGAAATCAGAGGGGTAGATGAACCATGAGAGATGATGGACTCTGAAAAACAAACTGAGGGTTCTAGAGGGAGGGGGGTGGGAGGATGGGTTAGCTTGGTGGTGGGTATTGAGGAGGGCACATTTTGCATGGAGCACTGGGTGTTAATGCACAAACAATGAATCATGGAACACTTCATCTAAAACTAATGATGTAATGTATGGGGATTAACATAAGAATAATAAAAAAAAAGTATTACATGATGTTACCACAAAAACCTAATGAAAATAGGTATGAAATCTTAGACCATCTATACAATTTTCAATAAAATATAATGGGAAGCAAGTGGTGTCAGGTATTGACAAGTCAAACAATTAGAAGTGTGTAATAAATTGTGAAAATTTGGAAGCATTTATAAATGCTTCTAAAGAAAACTACAAAGAAATCCACTAGTGTCCCTACTCCTTCCATACTGAACACTGTACTGGAGGTCACAGCCATGCAATCAGAAAAAATAACTAATAATAAAAGGAATAAGAGGGGCACCTGTGTGGCTCAGTCAGTTAAGCATCTGCCTTTGGCTCAGGTCATGATCCCAGGGTCCCAGGATGGAACCCCATGGGCCCCGCAGCAGGCTTTCTGCTCAGCAGGGAGTCTGCCTCTTCCTCTTTGTCTCCCTCAGCCCCTCTCTCCCACTTGTGCTCTCTCTCTCTCAAATAAATAATTAAAATCTTAAAAAAATAAGGGGAATAAGAAGTGTGAATATTAGCATTTGTGTAGAAAGTAAGAGAATCTATAGAGAATTTGTAGACTATCGAGAGAGTTCAACAAGATTGACATATACAAAATCAACATAAATGGAAAAAAATTTTTAAAAAGTATGGAGCAATGTAAGAGATTATTAATGAATTTTATATTTATTGTTATATATTTATATTTTATTTATATATCATTAAAGAGAATATCATGCCATGATCTTGGATGAAAGACTTGACACCCTAAAGATGTCTAATCTCCTCAAATGGATCCATAAATTAGATGTAAGCCCAGTTAAAATTCCAAAAGGAATTCTGTAGAACTTGTCAAACAGTGACATTTATATGAAAAAAATAAAAATGTAATAATAGCCAAGTTTGCAATAGCAACGGAGGAGACTTGCTTTACTGGATATAAAGAATTATTAAATAACAATTGTAAAATAATGAAAAGCCCAGAAACAGATCCACACATTTATTTGACATATATGCCATTAATAATCAGAAAGGATAGGATGTACTCATCAGTAGTTGGATTTGGCTATTAATATATTTTAAAACAGGGGCCCCTGGATTGCTCGGTTGGTTAAACATCTGCCTTCAGCTCAGGTCATGATCTCCAGTGGTGGGATCTGGCCCCACATTGGACTTCCTGCTTAGTGGGGAGTCTGCTTCTCCCTCTGCTCCTCTTCCCCCCTCATGTTTTCTCTCTCTCTCAACTAATCTCTTTAATTTAAAAAAATGTATTTTAAAACATAACGAATATGATCATTTCATGATCCATAGACAACAAACATTGTAGATGGGTTAAATTCTTAAAATATTGCAGGCTTAGATCTTGATCCTGGGCAATTAAGAAAAGTAAGACAAAAATGTACATATCATAAGTGACACTGGGTGGGGGGGGGAGGAAAAAATTCCTTTGCCTTTCAGAATTCTAGTTGGACTAAGAATCAAATTGTCATGAAACAGGTTAACAAGAGCAATCAAATTTAGTTATGGTGATATCTCTCCCTGAAGCAGGTCCCCTACCTAAATTTTTTTAGGCAGTTGTAGGGGGTAGTCAAAGTTTCTTCTTGAGTCTTCCAGGCTTTCATTGTTTTCAGATCAGCATAATCTGCATGCTGAAATAAATGGTGCATCTTGGGGGCAGCCTGCCTTGGCTCCTACAAAGCAATTGATACACTTCACTTTTTCATAATTTATGTTACCATGATATGGAATAATAACATTCAATAGGTTAGGAGAAAACTATTGAAACAGATATAAGTGATAATATATTTATAAACATAAAATAAAAATAAGTCTATATCAATTTTTAAAGAGACTAATAACCATTTAAGAAAATAGGAAAAATACACAGAAAGAAAGTTCATGTGGTTAATAAATTTAGAAGAAAAATGTAACTGTAAATAATAATTAGATGCCATTTCATATACATCAGATTAACAAAAATAAGCCACACCAAGTGCTAGTAAGAAATACAGGGAAATGAACACTCTCAAATATTGTGGATGAATGTGTAAGATGACAGAAATATTTTGGAGATAAATGTAACTGTATGTAGGGCCACCTGGGTGGCTCAGTCTTTAAGCATCTGCCTTTGGCTCAGGTCATGATCCTAGGGTTCTGGGATCGAGCCCCGCATCGAGCTCCCTGCTCAGCGGGAAGCCTGCTTCTCCCTCTCCCCCTTCCCCTGCTTGTGTTCCCTCTCTCACTGTCTCTCTCTCTGTGTCAAATAAATAAAATCTTTAAAAAAAAAATTTAACAGTATGTAGTAAAGGTGAAAGTATGCATACATTTGAGTAAAGCAACTCTGTTTCTTTGTATATGTTATATTGTAGAATATTTCCAACATTGTAATACCATGGAACTTGAAAAAAAAAAAAAAAGAAAAATTATGACATTATGGCATAAAGAAATGAGGCTCCTTATGATTGGAGGCAGTCCAGCCTCCATAATAGTGTTCCATTCCTACCCCCAACCCCAATCCTAACCCCCTTACTCCTACCCCTACCCCCACCCCATTCCCACTCTCACTCCCACCCCACTCCCACCCCTACCCCACTCCCAGCTGCCATAAGGACTGAGACCAATAGCTCAGCATACCTGTAACTCATTTATTATCACAAAAGGCATATTATAGCAGGTCGATTAGAACACTAATGCAGAAAACTTCTTGTAAAAGGAGACATAAAAAGGATGTTTTTTATCTGTGATAACAAAAGTTAAAACGTTCACATGAAAATTTTTAAAAAGTTGCATTATATTAAAAGGATGGAATATTATGTTACAGATAAAATATAGAGCTAGATTATGCAAAATACTGCATGAAAATGTTATACTGTAAGTCTTCTATATTTAAACACATATATAAAGTGAGATAATATATTTTAATAGCTCATTCATAATTATTACAGAAACAAAGTGTGTGAGAAGAATATATGCTAAATTTATGTCATTAATAATCTTAAGTGAGAATGAGGACTGTGCCCTTTTGGCATTTAATTGACAGAAGGCAGAGATGAAGTTCTACACAGTGAAAAACTATGAAAATCTCTTGATTATTATCTAGGCCAAAATTTAAATACTAAACAAAGTATATTAGCTTTAGATATCTTTTGTCATGATAATGCTGCATAACAAAACAACCCAAAACTTAATGGTTTGTGCGGTAGGCAGAATAATGCCCCCACACCCTTCAAAAATGTCTGAGTCATAATCGCTGGAATATTTTAGGTTACATGACAAAGGGGAATTAGAGTTATAGATGGAATTAAGGTTGGTCAACATCTGACCTTGAGATGAGGAGATTATTTTGGATTATCCAAGTTGACTCAATGTAATCAAAAGGGTCTTTATAAGTGAAAGAAAAGCCAAAGAGAGAGAGAACCAGAGAGATTGCAGGGTGAGAAGGACCTGCTTTGCTGGCTTTGAAGATGGAGGAAGAAGGCTAAAAGCCAAGAAATGAGAGTGCCCTCTAGGATCTGGAGAAATCAAGGAAACAGATTCTCTCCTAGATCCTCCAGAAGGAACATAGCTCTGATGACATCTTGATTTTCACCCACTGAGATCGTTCTGGACTCCTGACCACCGGAATTATAAACTAACAGATTTGGGGCACCTGGGTGGCTCAGTCGGTTAAGCGACTGCCTTCAGCTCAGGTCATGATCCCAGGGTCCTGGGATCGAGCCCCGCCTGCTTCTCCCTCTCCCACTCCCCCTGCTTGTGTTCCCTCTCTCGCTGTCTCTCTCTCTGTCAATTAAATAAATAAATAAAATCTTTAAAAAAAAATAAAGTAACAGATTTGTGTTGTCTTCAGCCTACTAGTGTGTGATAACTTCTTACAGTAGCAGTAGGAAATTAATACAGTTTATAGCAAGATGAATTTTGTTTCAGTTCTATTTCAGTTAGGCAGATTCTAAACTGGGCACAGCTGGATGGCTCTGTACATGAGGCAAGTTGTATTAGCTTGGTTTCAGGATTTGAACTGAATTCATGTGAAGTCATGACAACTCCAAGTGTTTTCATCCTAGAACCCAGGCTAAGGAGATAGAGGCCACCTGGGGCATGCTCTTCTCAGAATAGGTGTGCACAAAGTGCCAAGTCCAACCACACAAACACAAAATTTAAGTTTCTCTGAGAAGTAATTGAAAATTGGTTCTACCTTAATTTATTTAGGACTTTACCAAGAACTGTAAAGTCACTAATGGCAATAAAGTGTGTTGTATTTGAGTTCCTTACACCACTGACCTCTATCCATCTGTATGTGCAACTGAAGGGGAACAGAATTTGTCACTCTAAAATATGCCTCTTTATCCTAGGAATTATTTTAGCTTGATTATTTTTAAGAAACAGCAGAGAAAAGAAAAGCTCTAAAAATTGAGTAGAAGTTATCCTTTTGTAAGAGACATTTACACTTAAAAGGGAAATTTCCATTTGTTTTGAGGTCTCCCTCTCTGTTCCAGGAAGAGAAGGAGGAGCCTACATCACTGGACATTCTTATCAGTGGAGAAGACAATGGTTTAAATCTCCATTAAAAACCTTACCCTCTTTGGGGAGCCTGATTGGCTCAGGCAGTAGATCATGTGACTCTTGATCTCAAGGTCATGAGTTTGAGCCCCATATTGGGCACAGAGTTTACTTCAAAACAAAACAAAACAAAACAAAACGAAACACAAAAACAAACCCCCAAAACCTTGCTCTTGTTTACTGTGCTTTCCCTAATAACCTCCCATAACTGCTTCTCCTCTCCCCTGCCCCAACCACCAACAACCTCTTTTGTCTTTAGCTGGAGATATTACGTAAATCAGTGGGTGGTTTGGGCCACTTCAGAGAATTACTCAGTTTCCTCAGTCTCTCCCATGTATACAAGAGATATACATGTTATCAAACTTCTGTTTTTCTCCTGTGAATCTTTTTATTTCAGGGGTGGCTCAGCCAAGAACTCAGTACGGTGAAGGGAAAATTATTTTTCTCCCGCATACAACTGTCCTATTTACAGAGACTAACTTCTAACTTCACTAGATTTCTATTTTTTGTCATGCCTGAATATTGCACATTAAAAGACATTTGTCTTTATTATGTATATGTATCATACATACTTGTGTATATTATACATATACTTATCACATATATGTATGTATCACATATATACAGTTGTTACATCTATTGCAAATTATTTTTTATCCTTTGTATTACAATTGGGATATTATACAGATTTTAGGTCTATTAAGAGGATATACATGTAAATTCATAATTAAGAATTGCTTAAGGAAATGTTCAGTTTGAGAGGGATAGAGTCATTACCCTAGAGTAAAGCACACATTAGTACAAAAAGGGCAACATCTTCTCCACACCTTCAAGATTTCCACGAAGAATTACAACCATGCCTTCATCATCTCAAAATGAAAAACAATATTACTCAATATCTTTATCAAAGAGGAAAATAGTTTAATTGCAAAATCAATTTTCTAAGGAACCTTGAGCTTTTTAGGGTAAAGGCATTCCCAAAAGCTGTTCCTATTTTGACAGAAATGGGAAAAAACACAACTGAATAAATATGAAGACTTACCTGTTTCAAATGTAAATCTTGAGAGCTTGCTCAGAATCTGTGATCAGCTGCAACTAACCCTGAATGTTTTATCAGATAAAATTTATATTGTCCATGTACAGTTCCTGGAACACAACTGACCATACATTAACCCAATGCTTCTCAAGGTGGGGTCTTCAGAACAGTAGTATCAGCATCATTTGGGGACTTGTTAGACACACAAATTACTGGGTCCCACCCCAGACCCACTGAACAGAAATAATGGGGATGAAGCCCAGCAATCTGTGTGTGTGTGTTTAAGATTTTATTTATTAGAGAGAGAGCACATAAGAAGGGGGAGGGGTAGGGGGACAAGCAGACTCCCCGCTGAGCAGGGAGCCTGACATGGGGCTCCATCCCAGGATCCTGAGATCATGATCTGAGCTGAAGTCAGATGCTTAAGTGACTGAGCCACCCAGGCATCCCCAATCTGTGTTTTTAAAAGCCCTTTGAAAGTTTGCGAACAGCTGCTATATTATTTTCAACAGTGGTTATACAGAGAAATTCATTACAGAGGCATTTGGATAAAAAATGACTGTCTTTTTGTCTTCCAAAGTTAGTGTCCATCCAGAGAATTCTATTATCTTTTGATAGGAAATTACCATTTGCTAAATCAGCACTTTGTGCTCCTCTTATAATGACACAGAGGTACCTGAGTTTCCTCAAAAGCAGTGTTTTGTATGAGGATTATAAACTATTACCTATTTGAAGCATGACTTTATTCAGAAGTCCCTATGAAAAGGGTTAAAGCTGTATCTATAGGCATCCACCAAACAGAGGGAAGTCACATAACACCATCATTATGTGAAAACTGGGAGTGGTCAAAACTGTCCCTTTTCCTCTGAGAACCACTCTTCAGGTCCTATTGTTCTTTGAGTATCAGGCCCAGTGGGATCTCCTAATAAGCTATTTCTTTTACCTTTTCTTCTTACTTGGCTTCTGGAGAGTCGTAGCTATGCCCAGAGTTCTTGGGTGATGAAATACTAGAGTTCAAAATTTCCCCTAAATAGTATGAGAGTTTTGGTGCACTGCAACAAGAAAGCTTATATGTTCTGTCCCAGGAATAATTTCAAGAGGAGAGCTGGGGTGGGTAGGGAGCCCCTTCCCAGGAGCTAAAATCAGCTCAGCAAAAAAGGGAAAAATAATGTGCTATGAAACATGAAATAGGCAGATTCAAGTTGTGACTTAGAATAACAAGGCTCTGGTTATCAAAAGAGAAGAGTATAGGGTAAGAGTATAAGGTTAAGAAGAATAGAGTAGAACATTTCTAGGTAAGTTCTGTTTTTTATCATTAAAACTACCCCTACCTCTTCTTTCAATTAGATTATTTTCCCTAAATGCCTTCTATCTGTAGTCCCCAATAATTCTATTTAACTGGCATTAACTTGCTAGCACCAGCAATTCTACCCCAGATATCTAAAAATACTGCCCCACTTCTGAAAATTGAGCAAGTTTACAGAGGCTGTAAGGGTTGAGGGAGTAAAGATTCAAGAATCAGATGGTTTTGAAATGATGCAGAAACACTGTCAGATATGACAAAATAGAGTTGATTTACAAAACCTGGCTCATAGGGAGTACTTAATAAATGCAAGTTAAATGAGAGGAATTGTTTAAGAAAGGAAATTTAAAAAGTGCTATGCAATAGAACACAGATATGGGCAGAGCCACAATGTGGGCAAGAGCAGAGAAGTGAGGAAACGTATTTGTCAAGAAAAGAAAAAAGGAATGTGGAAAGCAATTTAGGCAAAAGGAACTGCTAGTCAGGGGTCCACTTCGGACACCATCTCCAGAATTCCATGCACTTGACACCAAGGTCACACTGAATTTCTTAATTCAGTTACTTATACCTAAGCTTTCAAATATTGGCAAATTTTAAAACCCTCAGACGTTTCCAAATGCAGCCAGGACTGTGAGCCACTCTTTTGACTATGAACTATGAAGATACCAGGGAAAAAAAGAAAAATGGCTGTTTTAGGAGATGATACGGGGTTTAGTATTATTAAAAATAGAAGTTTAAAAAGCAATTATATCTTCACAGACACACATAAAGGTAGGGAGTGGGTGATATGAAAGTGTGTGGGGAGATGGAACAGCAAGAGGAAACACCCTAAGGCAGGAACAAACTTAGCATGCTTATTTAAGAAGAGCAAAATGGTCAAGAGTGAAGTGAGCCAGGGAAGAGAGTGGTAGAAACTTGGAGCTGAAGGTGTGAGCCGAGGCCAAAGCACACTTTGTGTGTCATGAGTATCATGAGTATTCATGACTGGAGTACTTCAGAGTGCCTTGTCCATCATGGCAAAGACTTTTGATTTTATTCCTTATATAATAGGAAGCTATTGAGTATTATAATATCATGCTATTTATGTTTTTAAAGATAATAGGGCCACTCTATGGGCAATAAGCAATATGTAGGCAAAAGAGTAGCAGAAAGACCAGTGAGGAGATTATTTTAGCGGTCTAAGTGAAAACAAAATGTGTATTGGCTAAAATGGTGGTGGTGTAAATTAGAATAGTTGGAAGTCTAACTGGAAAAGGGAAAGTCAATTGGCCAAGAGAGTAGTATAATTGCAGGAACAGGATTTTAGTCAGTTAGGGTCAGATACCTATATGAAAAGCAAAGGAAATCTCTAATCAGGGATTGTATAAAAACAAGAGTAATAATTAATAATGAATGAGCTCAAATTTTAGGACAAGAACTAGAATGAGGCAGGTCTATAGTTTTTTAAATCATACACAAAATATTTAGTATAAGCAGGCTTTTTATTTTCTTTCTTTCTTTCTTTCCTTTCTTTCTTTCTTTCTTTCTTTCTTTCTTTCTTTCTTTCTTTCTTCCTTTCTTCCTTTCTTTTTCTTTCTTTCTTTCTTTCTTTCTTTCTTTCTTCCTTCCTTCCTTCCTTCCTTCCTTTCTTTCTTTCTTTCTTTCTTTCTTTCTTTCTTTCTTTCTTTCTT